>NC_077230.1:405689917-405741958 GCF_027887165.1 Monodelphis domestica | reverse complement strand
CAAAAGAGAGGATAATACTGAATGATCTACGAGGTCCCTTCCACCTCTAAATCTGGGATCCTAAATGCTTCTTGAATTAAACAACACCCCTGAACTTGCACAATGTAGGTAACAAATTGGTAATTGCTTCCCCTGGAGGCCCGCCAGAGTCTGGAGGGTCCATCAGCCCCTGGCTCTCTCTAACTCCAAAGCTGCACGGTTCTATTTTTGCCTCTGTTCAGATCTCCCCAGATTCAGTTCTCTGCTGATAATCACTTCATTATGCCTTCCTTCCCTCAAGATGCTCAGGAAAGAGAAAGATGCATTAAATTGAGGATTTACACTCAGTG
Organism: Monodelphis domestica; assembly: GCF_027887165.1. Taxonomy (NCBI): domain Eukaryota; kingdom Metazoa; phylum Chordata; class Mammalia; order Didelphimorphia; family Didelphidae; genus Monodelphis; species Monodelphis domestica. The sequence goes on along the minus strand of NC_077230.1, from coordinate 405,741,629 downwards.
AACATTCATGCGATAACTTCACCTCAGTTCTGACCTTCATTATGTTTCAGGGGTTGGAAGAAGCACGAGCAAGTTTTTAGAGTCAGTTCTAAGCTCAGGTATTTCTTCAGAAACCATGTTTTATAGCATTAGATTATGCTAACTTTCTTCTTCTTGTTGTTCCAGTCACATCCAACTCTTCATGACCCCATTTGGGGTTTTCTTGGCAGTCTTCCCAGAATGGTTTACCCTTTCCTTTTCCAACTCATTTTACAGATGAGAAAACTGAAATAAATAGTTAAATGACTTGCCTAGGGTCACACAGCTAGTAAGTTTCTGAGGTTGGTTTTGAACTCAGAGCTTCTTCTTCCAAGCCCTCTATTATCTCTATTTACTGTGCCACTTAGTTGCCTCACTATACCACATTACCTCTCAATAAATTTGAGTTACTATTTTTGTAAAGATATTTTATTTTGCCCCTTACATGCAATAATAACTTTCTACAGTAGTTTTCTAAAGTTATATGATCCAAATTGTTTCTCTTTCTCTGTTCCCTCTTCCTTCCCAGAGCTGGTAAGCAATTTGGTCTGAGCTATACATGTATTATCATGTGAAATAAGTTTCCATATTGTTCATTTTTGTAAGAGAATTGAGTTACTATTTTATGGGGGTTTTAATCATGACCCAGTTTGGCTCAATAATCAATTCCTGGGATAATGGTGGAACAGAGACATGTGGGAGTCAGTGAGTCAGTCAATTAGCATGAACGAAGAACCCTCGGTATACCAGTGTCCCACACTCCCCAGAGGCTTCTTGGGCCAGATGCTTCTCAAGACCTTCAGCAGCATTAGCAGCAAAGAGCTCCATTGAGTACCTGCTGTGTGTGGTGCTTCTCAACCACCAGAACCAGAAATCACTCATCAAAAAACAGTCGGGACAGGCATCGAGGTAGTTCTGAGAGTCAGGCTAAGAGAAGGGAGATCCTGGGTTTAAACTGCCATTGCCTAGCCCTTCCCATTCTTCTGTCTTAGAATTGATACTAAGACAGTAAGGATTTTTAAAAAATTGATCAGCAAGCATTTTGCAAGCTTCCTACTATGTGTCCAACACTGCACTAGATGCTGGGTCCCCAAATGCAAAGATGAAAAGATATCATGACCACAAGAAGCTTCTCTCAGGGGAAGCAACATGTACATATAAAAGTAAATATAACATATATGACAAAGTAAATACAGTGGGAGAAGACTGGGGGCAGGAGGGATGGAGGGTGAGTAATGTGGAATCAAGAAAGGCCTCAGGGAGGAGGTGCCATCTGACTGGAGCTCTGAAGAAGGCTAAGGCTTCAAAGATACAAAACTGAAGAAACAGTCCTGCCATGAGCACAAAGCTAGGGGGCTGGATGTGGAGTCAGGAAGATCTGAATTTAAATTCAGTCTTAAATACTTCCTAGCTGTGCAACCCAGAGGCAAATAGTTTCATCTCTGTCTACCTCAGTTTCCTTATCTGTAAAATGGGGATAATAATAGTATCTCTTTCCCAGATGTGTCATGGGGATCAAATGAGATAATATTTGTACATTGATTTAAAATGTTATATAAGTTCTAGCTGTTGTACTGATGGTGGTGGTTGATGGTGAACTGTGGTTGGTGGTTGGTGGTGGTGGTGGTGGCAGTGGCTAGATCAGAGAGTGTGTAAAGGAATGCATTAGCAAACGTTCTTTGGATTCCATTCACATCACCAACAAAGATTTATTGCAATAAGGTCCTATGAAGGCAAAAACAAAAAGGTAATCAGAGCCTGCCCTCAGGGAGCTTACATTCACTTTAAGGGAAGTATTTTGTAAGAGTTTTTTTAAACCCTTACCTTCTGTCTTAGAATCAGTACTGTGTGTTGATTCCAAGGCAGAAGAGTGGTAAGGGGTAGGCAATGGGGGTTAAGTGACTTGTCCAGGGTCACACAGCTGGGAAGTATCTGAGGCCAGATTTGAACCCAGGACCTCCCATCTCTAGGCCCAGCTTCCCCCTATAAGATTTGACATTGTTTTAATAGAATTAGGACTCTGATCCTTAAAACAACATGATATCTATAAACTAGAGTTGTTTTGGTGTTATTGTGGTGATCCCATGACAGCTTAAAACAGTATCCAGAGAAAAGTTCAATATAACTCTGAAAGAGAAAAGATGTTTGGTGCCCTTCAATAGTCAGCACCTTCCAATGGTCAGTGCTCTTCCATCCACTCGAAATTACTTCAAAGTTATTTTGTAAAGTTGTATATTTACTTTTCCATGTCCATGTTTCCCACCCAGAAAAATGTAAGTTCTTTGAGGGCAGGGATTGTTTCATGTTTTCATGTTTGTTTATATCCCCAGCATCTGGTACAATGTCTGGCACACAGTTTACAGTAGATGTTCCATAAACATTTGTGGAATGGCATGGAATGGAATTGGAGTCTTCCCAAGTGTAGGACCTTTCAAGATGACAAGACAGTGGGTACAAGAGAGACAGAGACAGAAAACCATGTGCTCTTTTTGGTTAAAATTGTCTTCAAATTTCCTGAATGATTGTGATAGAATTAGAAGCTGATCTGTGGCAAATTTAGCAGGATTACATAGTTTATTCTGTCTGGATTAAGGGGATTTAATACTGAGGACACTATCCATGGATTAAACTGATTATTTCTCCCAGATTTGTGGTAGTGGTTTTTGTTTTTAAGATTTAGACTAACACATGTATGTAGGCACATGCATTCCCCTCTCTCTCCTCCCCTCACTCCTTTGTCTCTCTGTTTCTGTCCCCCTTTCTCTTCTCTCTCCCTCCCTATCTCTCATGGTCTTTTTCTGTTTCTCCATCTCTCTGAATTCCTATGTCTGTCTCTCTCTGTCTGTCTCACCTCTCTCCCTCTCACCTCTATCTCTCCTCTGTCTCTTCCTCCTTCTGTCTCTCTTTGTATCCCTGTTTCTCTCCTCTCTCCCTTTTTTCCTTTCTCTGTAACTCTGTCTATCCTTTTCTCTATGTCTCTCTCCCTGTCTCTGTTCTCCTCTATCCCTCCACTACTCTTTGTCTCTCATCTCTGTCTCTGTCTCTCTCTTTCTCTGTGTGTATCCCTGCCTCTGTTTCTCTATTTCTCTTTCCCTTTCCTCCTTTCTGTGTCTCTGACTCTCCCCGTTTCTTTGTGTCTTTGACTCTCTGTATCCTTGTCTCTGTCTGTCTCACACATACACACACATACACAACTTTTATATTCATAGTCCTTCCCCCTGCCCCAGTTGGATCATTTATTTAGAACCCCAGCGCCAAGTGGGCACCACTAAATCTATCCTGAAGATGATGTGCTATCGAATGGGGAATTTTAACCATTTGAATTAAAGATAAGAATATCCTATCAGAGTCCCAACAGGACCCAGGTGTCAGTGCCCTTGTGCTTCCCCCCTCCATCTCCCTAACTTTCCTTCTGGATATACATGCCCCAGATTCTCATTTGAGCCATAGGTGGCTGGTCCATGGAACCCAGGCATCCCCAATCATAGTTGGGGGAAAGGGTGTTTTGAATGGATAATTTGGCATGTCTATGATCTCCTTCATGTGGGCATTCCCTCCAGCAATAGCAGCAGATGGCAGCGTCTCCCCCACCTTCTTCTCCTGTGACTTCTTTTGGATCTATTGTCTCTCATTTGTGGAGGATTTTCCATTGAGGCCAACCCAATGAGCTCAGGGGTTCTCTCTTGTTCCATTGATACTACCTGGATATCAGTAGTGCAGATGGCCAGTCCATTGGTTATCTTAACCTTAGTTCTCCCCCTGAGAGTAGCCTCCTCTTTCTCCCAACCATACATCCACAGCTCTCCATAGGGTTCTTGGTTAATGGTGTGTTGTAACTTATTCATGCCCACTAACCATCCTTGGCTGGACTTTTTTTAAGGATTTACAATTTCATTGGTAGAATAAATTATCAAGCAGAAAACTCCCTCTCCTGATGCAGATGGATGCCTGCTCTACAGTTTACAGTCCAAGTTAAATAACTTGCCCATCGGATTTGAAGTCAGTTCTTCCTCACTCTGGACTTAATTACCCTTGGAAAATTACACAGGGCATTTAATGGCCTTGAAATAAAGGCCCATTTTTAACCCTTATTTTTAGTCTTAATATCAATTCTAAAGCAGAAGAGTAATAAGGGCTAGGCAATAAGGGTTAAGTGACTTGCCCAGGGTCACACAACTATGAAGTGTCTGAAGCCAGATTTGAACTCAAAGGGCTAACTCTTTGACAATGTCCTTCCAATATATTGTGCCACCTTCCTCAGTGAACAGCCTTTGTGCTCCACTATCAGTGGATATTCCCAATCCTCACAATGTCTAGAGAAAGCAAGGAAGGCCCTAAGGCTTGGTCTTCTGTGATGAACTTATTGAAGGACATGACAAGAGGTATAAATGGGCTTCAATCTGCCCCCTTGTTGGAAATATCACAATCAGTGAGATCAGGGATTCATTGGAATAGTTGTGTTTTCTCCTGCTGATATTTATCACCTAACCATGAGCCACAGAATACCACAAGAGTTCAGGTCATCTATTCTGGTTAGCAGAGAGTCCTGGGGGCATCTAGGTGGCTCAGTTGATTGAAAGTCAGGCTTGGAGATGGAAGGTGCTAGTTCAAATCTGGCCTCAGACACTCCCTAGCTGTGTGCCCCTGGGCAAGTCCCTTAATCCCCTTTGCCTAGCCCTTACTGCTCTTCTGCCTTGGAACTAATACTTCATATTGATTCTAATTATTCTTATTATTCTTAATTATAGAATAATTATTCTAATTATACTCCATATTGATTCATGGAAGATATGGGGGTTTTTTAGTCCCCATTTATGCTATGAGTGAAAAGCTTGCCACTTCTCAGTGATTAGAATCCCAAATACTTAAATAATAAATAACGAAACTAAATACTAAATATACTAAATTTACTAAATAACCTTTCTAAATACTAAATAACACCAAACATAATTCAGCAGAAGGCATTTTAGGGTCAGCCAGAGCAGCTCTGAGCTGTGGTGACAGGATGCAGGATTTCTGGTCAACAGGACTAGCCCCGCTCTTAATACAGTAGCCTTGGATTACTTACCAGATCAAAGCTAGGTTTTCCAAGGAATAATGAAATTGTGCTGGGAAAGGGGAAGATAGGAGGTGGAGGGACAGTCCTCATACTTCAACTGTGACTTTTTTCTTTGAAATTGGTTATTTTTTCTTCCCCAAAAGATATAGTGCAAAGTTTTTTTTAAAATAGCATGTGACCTCCTTTTTGGCTTGTGTAGTCTTTCCACAGTTGTCCCTAAAGGTTTCTGCTGCTGCTAATAATAGCAACAACAACAGCAACAACAACTCATGCGTATGTAACGCTTTAATGTTTACAAAGCACTTTCCTTCCCAAAAAATGTTGCTGTACTCTTCGGATGATAGAGAATCCTGCTACCTGGAAACCGCGTATGTCATGAATGGATGGGGCTACCCCTTTATAATCACACCTTGCCAGGGTGGCATGACTCGAAAAGGGAATAGTTGAAACCAAATACCAAAGAAATGTTATTCTGATATGGTGAGGCATTCCAAGAAGTCACCAGGAGCCTAGTTTTACTCTGAATGGTGATGTTGCCCCTATATCCTGGTGAGGTACTATGTAGCCTAGTCTTATTTCCAAAGATGAGTGGCCATTATGTCATCAGTGAGTAATCGTGTCCCATGAGACCGCCATCACATTCTGAGTCTCACTAGTACACAAATGACTCATCTTACCAGTTACGAGTCAGATCTAATGATTTAAGGTCACCTCTTCTTACCTCCCTCTGAGGACTGGCTACCTTATTAGCAGAAGGTCCCCCAAGGTGAGTCATCATCGAGGAACCATTTGTCTTTCTCAGCCTAAGGGTGAATTGGCAACTGGCAATGAGTTTAATCACTGCCCTTTCCCAAAACTAGGCATGGATTTCCTACAGTCAACAATGGCTTAACCAAGCACAGCAATAATGATCCTCTACACGTATATAGGTTTTTTTCCATTTTCAAGTTCAATAACAGCAATATTACTAATAATAGCTGGTATTTATATAGCACTTTAAGGTTTCCAGAGATCTTTACAAATATCCCATCTGGTCCTTATGACCACACTGGAAAGTGTTGTGACTCTTCATTCACATTTCAGTCTTTCCCAACTCTTCTTGATCCCATTTGGAGTTTTCTTGGCAAAAATACCAAAGTGGTTTCGCATGTCTTTTTCTAGCATACTTTATAGATAAGGAACAAAATCAAACAGGGTTCAGTGATTTGCCCAGGGTGCTATTATTATCCTCATTTTGCAGATAAGGAAACTGAAGCAAACAGAGGTAAAGTGACTTGCCCAGGGTCACACAGCTAGTGAGTGTCCAAAACTTTATTTAAAAGACAGGGCTTCCTGATTCCAGGGCCAGCATTGTATATACTCTGCCCCCTAGCTTCATTGTCAACATCATCATCATTGACAGCATTTGCATAGATCTATAAAGATTGCCAAACCCCTTACATATGGCATTTCATTTGATCCTCACAAAAACCATAGGAGGTAGGTGCCACTATTGTGCCCATTTTATAGATGATGAAATTGAGGCAAGCTTGCCCAGAGTTACACAGCTAGTAAATACCCAAGGCAGAATTCAAACTCAGGATCAAATTTACTAATTCCAAATCCAACACTCTCTGCACTGTGCTTCCTCTAAAGAGGTGATTGTTCATCTGGTCAGACTGCATCTGGATTTTGTATTCAGTTCTAGGGCTATCCTTTTAGGAAGGAAGGTGATTGGCAAACTGGAAAGTCTCCAGGAAAAAAAAAGACTCAAGAGCATGCCATTTGTGTTGGATGAAGGAACTGGAGATCTTTGGTAGAGAGAAAAGTTAAGGAGGACATGATAACTTTGAGCTATCCTAAAGTAGATGAAGGTCTGTCATGTGGACACAGGAAGTCCTGGATTCAAATGTGGCCTCAGACATTTCCTACTTGTGGGATCCTGGGCAAGTCACTTAACCCCATTTGCCTAGCCCTTACCATTTTTCTGCCTTGGAATTAATACTTAGAATTGATTTCTAAAATAGAAGGTAATGGTTTAAAAAAAGAAAGAAGGAAGGAAGGAAAAGGAATTGGCTTCGTTCTGCTTGTCCCCAGAGAATAGCACAACATGGGTGAGAGTTACGTAGAATCAAATGTAGGTTCAATGTTAGAGGAAACTCCTGATAACAATTAAGGTAATTCCATAATGAATGGGCTACCTCTGGAGGTAGTGGGCTCCTCACCTCACTGGAGGTCAGCAAAGCCTTGTTGGATACAGTGGGGCTTCCAGCTCCCACATCCTGTGATTCCATCCCTTCAGCTCTCAGATTCTGAGATTCAGTTTCTGGATCAGGAAGCCCACATATAATCATATTTAGACTTAGAAAAACAGCCCCTGCCAGAGACTCTCGGGGCCCAGGGCATAACTGTCCTCTGTGGGCTGTTCTAGATGGATAAAGGAGTCATCCTGATTGTATGGAGAGCTGGGAGACATCCACTCAAAAAGCATTTTAAGAGTTTAGTGCCATTTCCCAAATGCTGGAAAAATAAAGACAAAAACAAAACACCTCGTGCCCTCAAGGAGCTTACATTTGGGGGGAAGGTCCACCTACAGGTATGTAAAGAGTAAATACAAGGTAGTTTCAAGGGGGAAAGATGGGGAGGGGGAAGCTAGGGAGAGGTACTAGCAGCAGGGCAGGGTCAGAGGTTAGAAAGCTCAGCCCAGGTAGGAAAGGATGCTTGAGCTGGCCTTTGAAGGGGGCTGGGGATTCTAAGAATTAGGAGTGAGGAGTGAAGGCATTCCAGAGATGGGGAACAATCCAGTTTGGCCAGACCCTAGTGAACGTGAAAGAGAAGAAATGAGTGATTAGCCTGGAAAGATGGCTCTCATCCAGGTTGTGAAGGGCTTTAACTGCTAAACAGAGGAGCTTGAATTAATTGTGAAGCTTCTGCTGCAGGGAAGTGAAATGGTCAGCATTAGGAGGCATCTTGGCCTAGAAGAGAGAGTGTTGGATATAGAACCAGTAAGACCTAGATTCAAATCCTACCCTTGGCACTTTAGCAGCTATGTGAGTCACTCACTTTTGAGCATTCTGAACTCTCAATCCAGCAATAAATTCAAATCTTCATGGAACCTGAAAAATAACAATTTGAGCAGATGGGTGAAAAGTGAATTGAACACCTGGAAGACCTGAGTTCAAATTCAGCCTAAGACACTTACTAAATGTATGACTCTTAGCAAGTCAATTATCCCTGTTTGCATCAGTTTCCTCATCTGTCAAATGAGTTGGAGAAAGAAATGGAAAACCACTCCAGTATCTTTGCCAAGAAAACCCCAAATGGGGCCACAAAGAGTCAGACACAACTAAAAAGAAAAACAAGCCTCAACTTCCTTGTCTATAAATGGACTCAGTGACTTCTAAGTTCCCTTCTTGCTTTAGATCTTGCAGTCCTGCCTATTTGTGTTTTAAGAATATCCCTTTAGCAGCTGTGTGGAGGATAGATTGTAGAGAGGGGAAATTTGAGGCCAAGAAACACGTTAGGAGGGGTGACCTGCTAGATTATTTTGGCCAGAGCATACCCTGATTGATGAACTGCTCTCTAGGGTCATGGAGCTAAAAAGGTCTATAGGGGTCATCATCCAATCCATACCTGAAAAAAAGAGACCCCCCCCTACAAAGCCCCCAACATTGACCATCCAGCTTGAAGACTTTCACAGAGACAAACATTCCCTTCTCAGTCAGCCCATTCTACTCTGGAAGAGATTTAATTGGGGAAGGGAGTGTTTCCTGACATTGTCCCTAAATTTTATCATTCCTAGTTCTGCTTTCTAGGACCAATAATAGTAATGATGATGATGATAGTGATAGCTAGTACCTAAATAATTCTTTAAGGCTTGCAAAATGCTATATATTATCCCATTGGGTCCTTACAACAATCCTGAAAGGTAGGTACTTGTTATTTCTATTTTAAAGATGAGGAAAATAAGGCAGGCAGAGGCTAAGTGACTTGCCCAGGGTTATACAGCTAGGAAGTGTCTGAAGCCAGTTTTGAACTCTGGTCTTCCTGACTCTAAGGTCATCCCTCTTTCATTGATACCCCATAATTACCAATCAACAAGCATTTTATAAAGATATTTTTATTAAAATATTTTATTTTCTCAATTATGTTTCCAGAGAAAGAACTGTGAGAGTAGAAACACAAAAGAAAAATATATGATCAATCACATGGTGCAATGAGGATGTAATTGGGGTCTTGGCTTTAAAAGATCACTCTACTATGAATATGAATAATATGGAAATAAGTTTTGAACAATGATAACCCAGTGGAATTACTTGCAGCTCTGGGAGTGGGGAAGGAAGAGGGGTGGAAAAATCATGAATCATTTAACCATGGAAAATATTCTAAATAAATAAAATTTTTAAAATATAAATAAAAAATAAAAGACACTGATAATTTATGTCATACCCTGAAAATTTGATAAACTGGCAAAAGATAGATATAGTCAGTGTTGGAGATGACTGTGGGAAGAAAGGCACACTGTTACATTATTGGTGGAACTGTCATCACTATAACCATTTTGGAAAGCAACTTGGAATTATTCAAATAAAGTGACCAAAATGTCAAAAATTCATACATTTTCTGAATATGATCCAAATTATATTCCTCCCTCTCTTACTCCCCCCCCAGATTAGCAATTTGATGTGCATTATACATGTATTGTCCTGCAAAACATATTTCCATATTGGTCATTGTTGTAAGAGAATGCTCATATAAAACCAAATCCCCAAAATAAAAACATACATAAACTAATGTAAACAATAGTATGCTTTGATCTGCATTTCAACTCCAATAGTTCTTTTTCTGGAAGTGGATAGCAGTCTTGGTCAGAAATTCTTTCACAATTAGTTGTACTCTGTACAGTGTTCTCCCGGTTCTTCTTTCACTCTGCATCAGGTCTTAACAGATTTTTTCTGGAATTATCCTGCTCATTGTTTTTCCTAGCACAATAGTATTCTATCACTATCATATACCACAACCTGTTCAGACATTTCCCAAATGATAGACATCCAACATCCCCTCAATTTCTAATTCTTTGCCACCACAAAAAGAGCAGCTATAAATATTTTTGTACAAATAAGTCCTTTCCTCTTTCTTATGATCTCTTTGGGAGATAGACCTAGTAATGGCATTACAAAATCAAAGGGTATGCACAATTTTACAGCCCTTTGGGCATAGTTCCAAATTGACCTCCAGAATGGTTGGATGAGTTTCACAACTCCACCAACAATGTATCAGGGACCCAATTCTATTGCATCCCTCCCAACATTTATCACTTTGGCGGCCAATCTGCTAGGTATAAGTTGGTACCTCAGAATTGTTTTAGTTTGCATTTCTCTGATCAAGAGGGATTTAGAACATTTTTTTCATATAAATTTAACTTTGATTTCTTCATCTGAAAACTGTTGTTCATATCTTTTGACCATTTGTCAATTGTGGAATAGCTTGTATACTTATAAATTTGACTTTGATAAATTTGACAAGTTAGACCTTTATCCAAGAAATATGCTTTTTTTTTAATTGCCCAGTTTGTTTTTTCCCTTCTAATCTTGTTTATTACATTGGTTTTGTTTGTGCAAAACCTTTTTAATTTGATAAAATCAAATTATTCATAGTAATGCTCTTTATCTCATTTGGTCAGAAATTCTTCCCTTCTCCATAGCTCTGCCAGGTAGACTATTCTACAACAAGCATTTCTTAAACACCCACTATGTGGCAAGCACACTCAGGAGATGCAATTAGATCTTCCTGACTCCAAGTTCACTGTTCTGACTTCTGCACCATTTAGCTGCCAAGAAGAACCCACCTAATTCCTCTTTCTCTTAAGATGGCTCTGATATCCTTGCTTGAGCTTCTCTTTAACAGACTAATCATCCTTAATTCCTTCAACCAATTCTTATAGGGCAGGAAGCCAAGGCTCTTCTCTATCCTGGTTACCTTGTCCCCTGTATGCTCTCCAATTTACTAATGTCCTTCCCAAACTGTGGCCCCCGGAACTGAACCCCTAGATATGGTCTGACTAGGGCAGAGGTCAGCAGAGATCAGCCCCACCCCCCCTTCCTGGAAATCCTGTTTCTCACAATGGAATTTCAGATTGCAAGAAGGTAGCCCCTCCTCCCTTGGCCCTCTGAGCACTTGTTTTCTAGCTAGAAAGCCAGACTGATGTTTTTCCCCTAAGGAGAGGGCCCTTTCAGGGGAAGAAGGAATAATTCCAAAATTATCTTAATGAGAAGAGACAGAGAAGGGTAGTTCTGTACCATTCCATCCTTTCTTTGCCTCATCTACTAACTACTAACCCTGCTTGCTACTAACTAGAGGAATCCAAGCCAAGGGAGAAGAGAGTAGAAAATCTCCCTGCTTGTTTGGTTAAAGAGTTTCTTCACTATTTGTTCATTCATTTGTTCAACAGAATGTTGGTAGTTTGTGACACTGTGCCTGATACAAAGTTTTAATAAGATGCCGTCCTTGCCTGGAGTCTTATTTTATTTATTTGTATCTGATTCTTTATGGTCCATTTGAGGTTTTCTTGACAGAGATACTAGAGAAGTCTGCCATTTCCTTCTCTAGCTCATTTGACCAATGAGGAAACTTGGGCAAACAGGGATAAGTGACTTGCCCAGGATCATACAGCTGGTAAATGGCTGGGGCCAGATTGGAACTCAGGTCTTCCTGACTCCAAACTTGGCACTCTAGCTACTGCACCACCTAGTTGACTTCATGAAGTTTGCATTCCAGTTGGAACAGAGTACTTAACAACCTTTTTTAGATCATGGACCCCTTGGGAGATCTGGTGAAGACTATGGATCTGTTCTCAGAACAATGTTTCTAAATGTGAAAAATAAAATCCATAGAATTAAAAAGGAAACTAGTAATTTTGAAATATCATTATATGGGTAGCTAGGTGGGTCAGGAATGCCAGGCCTGGAGATGGGAAGTCCTAGGTTCAAATTGCCAACTGCCTAACCCTTACCACTCTTCTGCCTTGGAGCCAATACTAAGTATCAATTCTAAAACAAAAGGGAAGGGAAGGGAAGGGAAGGGAAGGGAAGGGAAGGGAAGGGAAGGAAGGAAGGAAGGAAGGAAGGAAGGAAGGAAGGAAGGAAGGAAGGAAGGAAGGAAGGAAGGAAGGAAGGAAGGAAGGAAGGAAGGAAGGAATAAGGGAGGGAAGGAAAGGAAGGGAGGAAGGAAAGAAAAAGAAGGAATGAACAAAGGAAGAAAGGAGCAAAGGAAAAGGAAGGGAGAGAGGGAGGAAGAAGGCAGGAAGGAGGGAAAGAAGGAAGGGAGGGAGGGAGGAGAGGGGAAAGGAAATACAATTATATATTTTTTAAATTTAAACCCCTATTAAGAACCTCTGAGCCAAAGGAATAAGATCCAGACATAAATAACCTTAATACACAATATTGCATAATAGCTACCTTTGAGAAGTTTAGAACAAAGTACTTTGTGGAGGCTGAGGGGATGAGATCACCTTAGGCTCCCTGGAGGAGATTTAGGACATTTAATTTAGGATGGAAAATACAGAACCTTGTGTAGTATGACCATTCAGACAGGTCACAGCTTTTTCTTTGCCCCAGCTATAATGATTTAGCTTCTTTCCATGTCAGATCATGCATATTAAGTGAGTAAACTGGAACATGTAGTACAATGCTCCAGTGGCCAAAAGAAATTTCCTTCCTTTCTCTCTGATCTCCTTTGCCCTGTTCCCCCAAAAGCACAACTTTGGGTCTGATGTCAGGCTCATATGCATCAGTATATCAGAGATCTTTAGTTTCAAGTGTGGAATCTTCCTCCACCAGGAGAGATTGCAACCCATCTATAACTTAGTTTCAGGGAGCTGCTTTGGACTCGGGTCTTCCTGACTACAAAACTGACACCCTGTACCCTGCTGCCTCTGGCCCAGCTTTCACTATGGCCAATAGAATCTCCTCCTAAGACCAGCAAGCCTTGATGGCAGAGCTACTTCCTAAGCACAAGAACTCCATCAAGTGTTCTGTTTTTTCCAAAGACTATTTGAATAAGCTCTCAGCAAAGACACTCCGTGCCTGTCTAGTTTGCTCCCCCAGTTGCTCCACCTTTTAACTTCACCATCTGCGTTGCCAGGCTGAGTCCCCCATCCTGAGCCTTGCCCCTGGACCTTGCCTCGTAACTGGGTCTCTCCCTGGGAGCAGCAAAGAGCTCACAGAGCAGCTGTGTGCTCACATAGGCTCTGGAGCAAGTGGCCGCCATCCGAGTTCTCCGTCAGGGGGAGAGACAGCCCTGTGTATCCCCGATTCATTAATAATGGATTGCCAAACTCTTCCTGCTCAGCTCACTGGTCACCTAATTGACTTAGGAGAGGGCTCAGCCGCATTCGTTGTCATACCACAGTAGTCATGATTCAGTCCCCCTCCAGAAAGCCACTGAGAAGACCAGGGACGGAGCAGCCCCAGCCGAAGCCTGGGCACACTCAGCCAGCACCCTCGTCTCCAGGGATATTTGCCCCTCCCCTGTGGGCTCCCGGGTACGAGTTACATCATGCATGGGAGCTACTGTGACACGGCACCTGTGAGTGGATTTTCTCCCTTCTCCGAAAGGAAGTGAGAGATTGAGAAATTTTTTTTATTTTTTTTTTATTTTTTTGCTTCATGCCTACGAGAAACCCATCTCGGAGAATGCCCATTCTCGGGTGAATTACAGAACAAGATGAAACTTTGAAAACTGTCTGGGAGCTTAGCACATGATTGACAAGGAAAGGGAAGGCATTCCCCAGACACAGTGGGGATGTGAGAGAGAAAATGAAATGGCCTCAACCCATCGGCCTGGCAAGTCTTCTTTAACAAGGTATTTTATGATACGTTCCTGGATATTTTATATTTTTCCTTTTTCAAACATCAACCAATAAAAGATGCTACTGGTTTTGTGGGGTTGGCTTTTTTCCTACTTTACCTTTGACAGTCCTTGAGTGGCCCTCTGGATTCTTCATCTCCCCATGAATAAACTGTATTCCAGAAGGGAAACCAGCTTCTGGAAGACAAGCTGCTTCTGATACATAACAAAACGAGAAGAAGGAAAAAAAATCTAGAGAGAAACCCAAAGGAAAAAGGTAGCCACCATGCAGGTGTCTTTTGTATGTTCAGAACATAGCCTGAAGAGCCGAGGTGCTGAAGACAGACTTGGTCGGCAGAATGCCGGCAGCCCCAGCCTGGGCACCAGGAGCAAGTTCCGGGCAGTGGCCATGGTGGCCCGGAGCCTGGGACAGCTGTCCGTGCACAACGTTCCTCCATCCAGCGACCCCAACATGAAGCAGCCTGGGATGAAATATAGGTATGAGGAGAAGCCAGGTTGCCCCTTGGGGAGTGGTGAGCTTCCAGCTATTCCTTGTCAGATTGTTTCGATCTGCAAATCTCTGTTCTTTCCTACTTGGGCAGCTCATGCTGTTGTGTAGCTGGGATGGGCTATTTTTAGGGCCTGGTGAATTTGTGGAGGAATAAAGATGAGCCCCAGCATCGGCCACGAGTTCTATGCCCTCCCTGCAACAGCAGAAGGGATGTCCCTAGAGATTTTCTCCTTGCCTTCTTTAAACCCTTATCATGAGGTGCTTGGGTAGTTGCAGGAAAACCAATATCAGGACACTTGTTAATTTCTCCCTCTTTCTTTGAACTTCCGTGACCAGGAGGGAATTCTGGTCTCTCCAGAGATGCGATCTGGCACAGGGGAAGGGCAGTGGGCATATGTGATGTATTTTCAGCTAACCTCATGTAGCATCAGTTCCATTTTTGTGCACTGCGTAATGAAATATGCAAAGAAATGAATCTCAGATCCCTGAACACATGAGTTAGACCATTCTGTTCCCCTTGGGTTCATGTTGTCATGTTTAATGCGACTTAAACTTTAGCACAGACAAATTTCAGGCAAACCAGGTCTGATTTTTCACAAGTATTTCATGAGTGACTGTCTTATTTCTCACAGTCCAGGCAGTGATTTGAACATATTTATATCACTAAGTGAAATGTGAATTGGGGACAATAGACGGTGTCCCATATGGCTTTATAGCTGCCAAAGGGAAGACCTTGGAAATTATTTCCCTTCTTTTTCTTTGTTACTAGACTTGTGGTAGGAAACTGTTTTCAGACATAATAGATGCCTAAGATGTGATTTCTGATTGATGGCTAATGAGATTTTGTAGGATTTGTAGAAGTAGCCCACTGGGGATGGAATCAAGGTGATATGGCCTGGGGCTTTAGTGCTTTTTGGTGCTCTGTGATCTCTGAGTCAAAGACAATCATTAATGGTAGGCAGTATGGTATTGTAGGAGCATCAGGTGTGGAATCTACAGCCCTGAGTTCAAGTCTCGGCTCTGTGTGACCACAAACAATTCACTTAATTTCTCTGTGCTTCAATTTTCTCATCTGCAAAAGTAATACTTAGCATACTCAATGGATAACCATAGGTTAGGCACATCTGTATTGTCCCATACCTAGGGCAATATCTCAGAGCCTCCCAGGCAACCCTCCAAGACCCTTAGTTCCAGAAGAGTAGCCAATCTGCATCAATAGAGGGAATCTCCACATTGGAAGATTCCCCATCTTGATGTGGACCAAGACCAAGTCCAGTACTTAGATTGTTCATCTCATTGGAAGAGAATACTTTATTAAATATAAATTCCTAAAGTAATGTGAGCTGTTATTATTGTTCCAAAAACTAGCCACCCTGTGGAAAATGGGAGTCTTTCCCTGCAGGTGTTCTTCTGGTCCTCATCAATTTTTAGCCTAGAAATTTGAGTTGCCGATTCCTGCCCTCTCATTAGTGAAACTTTATTTCCAAGTGGGAATCAGTCAAAGCACTGCTATTTTTGAGTTCCTCAAACATGAACAGTATCGGAAGAAGCCACGAGTTGTGGCAATTATTCTCTAAAATGGTCTGCCTTCTATAACAGAAAATTGCAGCCAACCAGAGAATTTATGGAGGGATTAAGGCAATTGGTTTTAAATTGGGATTTAAATAAAGTTCCCCCAAACCAAATCCCTGTCTCCTTTTAAAAGAATCATTTCTTTGAATCATTTTTAAGATGAATCTTAAAATAGGGGTAGTCATTTTTTTTCTAGCCAAAAGACCCCTTCCTTGTTTGTCCACAAGGCTGAAAGACTACAGAATTATAGGAAGCTGTGGCCTTGGACTTGAAGGAAATAATAAGCTTTACTTTTTAATATCCATAACTAGCCAGGGGATTGGGGTATTTAATAGACCTTCATCAGCCTAGTTAAAGTTTTTCTTCTTAGCATATAGTAAGCACTTAATAAATATTTTATTTTCATTCATTCTCGGGTTCTGGGTTCAACTCTGACTTCAGACAGTTGCTAGCAGACCCTCAGCAAGTCACTTAAGCCCCATTGCCTAGCTCTTACCACTCTTCTGCCTTGGAACCAAAACTTAGTATTGATTGTAAGATAGAAGGTAAGGCTTAGAAAAAGTAGTACAAGTGGAACTATGTTTTGTAGAAGAAGCCTGAGAGAAGATTTGTGTGATCAATAAGCAGGGATTATTATTGATACATCAGCTTGGAGATTTACAAATCATAATTTTTCATCCAACTGTAAAATTATCAATAAGATAATCAATGAGAGAGAACTTTGAAAATCATAAAAAGCCCTAGACCAAAGGCTTTTTACCGCAGGTGTCAGGATTTCATGGTCCCCTTCTTAGATTATTGTTCTTAAGTGCACAAAATAAAACATATAGAATTACAAAGGAAACCAATTATATTGATACAATTATCAAAACATTTTTTAAACCAAGCTTAGGGACCCCAGGTTAAAGAATCTTTGTACTAGACAAAGGCAAGGTACTATTATTCATGTTGCTACCTCTCTACAGAATAGATCCATCTAAGGAACAGAACCCTGGGAGCAGGAATTGGCAAGGCTGCTTGTTCATTATGGAATGGGTAGCTTTCAAGGAGATGGAGATTCCCCAGGGACCCAGAGAAGATTGGTAGTATAAGGTAGAAAGCAACTTTGCTTATAATTGTGGCCGCCAATTGCTAGAGCCTAGAGAAAGCTCCCCACCCCGTCCCTGCCTGCACCTCATGGTCTGTTCTGTCAACACCTGGTATGGTTGTTTAAGATTTCCTGAGCCTACACAATAAGCCATTTAAGACATAAATACTCCAGCCTGGGGTTTACCTAATTTAGCCTTAGATCACCTGTATTTAGAAAGGGAATTTTCCTAACAGCAGTTGGGGTAACTCTCCAGGCATGCAATTTCCCAAAGGTGAGAGATCATCCTTTCCATTCAGGATTTTTCTGCCCAGTCTTGATGCCAGCAGGTCCCAGGAATATTGGTACAGTGCTTTCCAGATTCCCCCTTCCCCCAGCCCATTTCCCGAGTCCTTTCGAGGGAGTAAAACCACACTGCTTTGTCATTTCATGGCAAGCTATCTCTAATCTGCCCAGCATTGCTGAAATTTAAGAAATTTCATTCTTATCAAAAGAATCTCGAACATATCAAAGAAATAAAACCCATTGCATAGGTCGGAGGTGAAATATTTAACAGGAGTGAAATATTCAGTGGTTACACGATGCACACCAATGATTTCTCTGGCCAAAGGTTATTCTAATGAGTCCTCATTAGCTATTTTTTTCCATGCTGCTGGAAAGATCTGAGGCAGAATTAATGAAGACCCAAGCCTTTTGCTTTTAGAGACTTTTGATCAGATGTTTTATCATTATGTCAAGTTTTAATTAGGGAGAAAATGGTAGGAAAGTTGACTTTCCCATTTTGAAAGTTTGGAGGGAGCTATGTGTTAGCAAGTGGAGCCTAGATCACCCCAGAATTTGTTGATCTATATTTTTCCCCTCCAGCAAAAAGTCTTCCTTTAAGGTTTCAGCCTAGGGAGAAGCTGTCCCTTCTGGTTCCCTCTCCTTCTGCCTAGCAGCTGATGGCAGGACTAATACCATCATTTTAACTTGAGCAGAGCAATCGTGGGATCAGGCCATGTCCTAGTTTTTATTCAGTTATCCTTCTGGATGGCTGGCAGACTAACAGCAGGAATCCTGGGTCCCTGGTCTTGTTCACTCTAAATGCCAGGACCCCATCTCATAAAGATGGGCTGTGTCTCACTCTAGTAAAATAAGAACAGAAAGGAAATGTGAGGGCATAATTATCCTGAACATCATGTTTCCTGAGACTGGTAAGGATGGTCACATCAGAGGATGTCAGATGAAGAATAATAGAAGGGACAGAAGCCTCGAAGGACCTCAGTTTAAAACTGAGCCTTGCCCTGTCATTCACCATCTCTGTGACCTTAAACAAGGACTCCAGCATCTTCATAGTCTTTCTTTCTTCAAAAATGGAGATAATGCTTGTTTCTTTTTATTAATCTTTGGGGTGGGGAGGGGCTTGGAGGGAAGCCAGAGAATAGTGATATGATGCCAAAATAGAAGAAGAAAGAAAAAAGGGTCATCAAAGCACCTATTTTTCAAATGCAGATGATGAAGGGAGTCTAAACAACTAGGATAGTATTAGAAGATTTCAGGGCTCTATAGGGCTCTGTGATGGAAGAGGTCGATCCCTTCTAGGGAAGTTCAGGTGCTTAGAATAGAACTGCCGGGAAGCCTACATTGGTCCTTAGGATGTCAAGATTCACTGAAAAATGGAGAATATATTGATTGTCCATGGGCCACTGCCAGTCGGGCCTTTGTGCGCTTTCAAATTTTGCATGTGGTGAAATAGAGGGTGTTCTTGAGGAGAAAAAGATGCCCAGAACAGGAACAGAAGGAAGTTCAAAAAGAGACAAGCAAGCAGGACAGCTTTGAAGCTGGCATGATGAATTTGTTAATACTTTTAAAAGAACAAGAGAACAAGCTGTAAATATTAGAAATTTGCCATTTCACTGACAATCCTCCTTTTTTGTTTTTATTCCCAGAAATGTCCATATCTGTTGGTGTTTGTCAAATTCAAAATAACAAAAAATGAGGTTTTAATAATGGAGACAATGACGCCTGCTAGTTATGAGGCTCAGTAAGATAGATATAAAAGCACCATGACACTGTAAAGGACTAAAGTAAATGGAAGTGAGATTTATATATAGAGAGAAAGATATATGATTTTATATAGAACATGCTCTCTGAATATAAAAAGGGAGAATGAGGGAGCTTTATATATATAAATCTTTTGTGGGTCACTGATGAAGACACTTCACATTGTTTGCTGCAAATGCTATTTAGTCCAGAATTTTTATTTTCCATAAATCAGAGAAACTGGAAGGAACTTTAAAGATCCTTCCTTTTGAACTGGGACTCAAACTGGTTTTTCAAAGTTGCCTAGCCTCACATGGACAGTAAGTAACAAGGCTAAGATTTGAACCCAGATCCAAGGGATAGAGCTCTAGACCTGAAGTCAGGAAGACTTGAGCTCAGGGAACAATTGGGTAGCTAAGTAGATTGAGAGCCAGACCTAGAGATGAGAGGTCCTGGGTTCTAATTTGACCTCAGATACTTCCTAACTGTGTGACCCTAGGCAAGTCACTTAATCCCCATTGCCTAACCTTTACCATTCTTCTGCCTCAGAACCAATACATAGTATTGATTTGAAGGTGGAAGGATTGTGGTTTAAAAAAAAAAAGACGAGCTCAAATATGGCTTCAGACACTAGCTATATGACCCTGGGCAAGTCACTTAACCCTGTTTTCCTCAGTTTTCTCATCTATCAAATGGACTAGAGAAGGGAAATGGCAAATCACTCTAGTATCTTTGCCAAGAACACCCCAAATAGGGTCACAAAGAGTCAGACATAACTGAAAAATGGCTGAAGAGCAGCAACTTCTGGTGTCAAGTCCAGGGTCCCTTCCATCACATAATAACCCACATCTTTTTTTAACTAATCACAGATGTTCTGTTTCAATCCTGAATCTATAATACATGTATCTGCCTCTGAGTTCATTGTTGGGAAGTTGTCTACCTTGGCCAAGTCAGTGGTTCCCAACCTTTTGCAATATGAGGACCCCTTTTTAAAATAAAAAGCTTTGCAGAACCCCAAATGATAGTTACTTCTAGTACCATTGATTGAGAAAATGCTTTCAAGTGACTCAGAAATGCTTTTAAGCAAACTTGTATTTTGTTAAACTCAACAACAACACATGTATCCAAATGGAAACTATTCATACCTATGTGTGCAAGGCTAGAGGCAATGTAGCATAGTGATAGAGAGCAGTCTTGGAATCAAGAAGACCTGGGTTCCAGTCTTGTCTCTGTTATATACTGGCTGTGTGACCTTAGGCAATTCACTTAAGATCCCAATTATCTTGGCAGCTCTCTTACAAGTTATGATTATATATTAGGTTATGATGTATTAAAAACGGAGTTCCTGATCTTCACCAATGGAGGGAGAGAGTTTCCTCCCCAGGACTTCCCTCATACTGATGAAATTACAAGTCGAGACAGAGGAGTGAGGAGGAGGAAGGCAGAGACACAAAGAAACTAGCTATCACTGCAGTCTGAGAGCCTGTAATCCTGTGAGGATTAGAGTTTATCCGGATGTCTAAAAGTATGATGTGGTGATAAGCGTCTTGGATTTCAAGTCAAAATACAAGTGTTCTATCACTTAGGATATATGTGTCCTCGGACAAGTAAGTCACTGCAACCTCTGGGCCCCATATTCCTCATTGAAGGGATTGGACTGGATGCTCCCTGAAGTGCCTTCTAATTTTAGGTCTATGATGCTATAAGTCACTTAGCCTTTCTTGGCCTCAGTTTCCCCATCTGTAAAATGAGAGTTGGACTAGATGACCTCTTAGTTCCATCTAAATCCATGATCTTTTTTTTTTAAACCCTTACCTTCCGTCTTGGAGTCAATACTGTGTATTGGCTCCAAGGCAGAAGAGTGGTAAGGGCTAGGCAATGGGGGTCAAATGACTTGCCCAGGGTCACACAGCTGGGAAGTGGCTGAGGCCAGATTTGAACCTAGGACCTCCCGTCTCTAGGACTGGCTCTTAATCCACTGAGCTACCCAGCTGCCCCCTAAATCCATGATCTTAACATGAGTTCAAATCTCAACACTGCTCTCCTTAAACAAGGTCTCTGGACTTCAGTTTCTTCATCTGTAAAATGAGCCGGTTTGGCACAGATCAAACAGTCTATAAACCAATCAGCAAATGTTTTCAGTACCTACAATGTGCCAGGCCCCATGCACGGCCCTGGAGATACGAAGACAAAAATAAAACAGCTCCTTCCCACAAGGAGTTTACCCTCTGTTAGGTCTCATGTTGGGGAGACAACATGTACACATATAACTATATGGAAGAGAAGACACCAGGATGTAGGCAGGAAGGTAGAGACTTGAAGCAGAGAGACCAGACAGGAGGCTAGTGAAATAATCCAGGCAAGAATTGATAGGGGCTTCCACTAGGATTGAAGCTGTGGGAACAGAGAGAAGCAACCTCAGAGGCTACCTAGTCTGACTCTCCCATTTTTCACATAGGGAAACTGAGGTCAAGAAAGTGACTTGTAGCATCGTAGACCTAAAACTAGAAGAGATTTCAGTGGCCATCTTGTCCAACCTCTCATTTTACAGATGAGGACACTGAGGCCTGGGGGGATACAGTGATTTACTTCCCCAAGGACACACATGCATCATAAGTAGCAAATGGGAGAGAGTGTTGAGGCGGAAACAGGGATGGTCTCTGGAAATGAGGAAGAGTGAGAATCTGAAGGTGGTGTCAAGACTGAGAAGTGGAATTCTCAGATGGCAGTACCTTCTCTGGGCCTTAGTGCCATCCTCTACAAAATGAGGAGATGGGTCTAGATGACCTGGAAGGTCCCCTCTGGCATCCCGTCACCCACTGTAAACTAAATGACTCTCCCAGGATCAAGACTGAGGATTCATCCTTGACACAACTGAGTATGTGAGGGCTTACCTTGTCATGCAGTCAGTGCTCCAGATGCTTTGTTGAAGCCTCCACTGGGTCCCTCAGCAATCAGAGCCCAGTCCTGTTTCCCTAAGGCAATGAATAACACAGCAAGCCATGCCAAGTGAAACACTGTATGTGTATTGCCCAGACCCAGCACTGCAGCCCAGGTGCAGGGCTGTGGTGGGGTTTGTTTTTCTCCTAGTTGAAGTTAAGAAGAAAAAGCTTGATTTTTCCAGATAAATCAGTGTGCATTGTTTTGCTGTTTTAAAAAAATTAAAGGCATCAGAGACTCAGAGCGCCTTCCTCCCTTTTCATCTACAGATGGATATATCAAAACCTACTTGATTTTTTGACTTGATGTTTTCCTTACAAAGGAAAAACTCAGAGAATATATTCTTTTGCTCCCTGACCCTTCAGAAAGCCCAAAGCACCTGCTCCCTGCAGTGGAATCAGCTGGGTCTGCAGGCTTGTTTAAGGAAGAATCCAGCCCACTGAAGTCATTAAAAGTCTACTAGGGAAGGGGGCAGCTGGATAGCTCGATAGCTCAATGGATTGGGAGCCAAACCTAGAGGAACGAGATCTGGGTTCAGGTCTAGCTTCAGACACTTCCTAGCTGTGACTGTAGACAAGTCACTTAACCCCCATTGGCTAGCTCTTACTGCTCTTCTGCCTTGGAACCAATACATAGTACTGATTCTAAGACAGAAGGTAAGGCTTTTTTTTAAAGCCTAATGGAGAGGGTTTGAGGTCACTGAGGTAGCCAAGCTAAAGGGACTTCCCAGCCCCTCTCAATTCTAGAGCCTTCCCTCTCTGGATTATTTCTGAGTTATCCCAACTATAGCTCTTTTGTATATATTTGTCTGCTTGTCATCTCTTCCATTAGATTGTAGGTCCCTTGAGGCCATGGACTGTCTCTAAAAAAAATATTTAAAAATCACAAAACTATTGTTTGTACAAAACAAAAAATGTACACACTTAAACTTTCAAGCAATCTTTATATGATTGTAGCATTTATACTTCTAAAGTTATTAAAGCTTAAAACTGCACTGAGAGTTTTGGGACATCTAATACAGAGTGGATGGAAGAAAAGAGATCTCGGGAAAGACAGGTTAGGGGATAAGGAAGAGAGAGGATCTCGGGGGTAGTGCAGGGTGGAAAAAGATCTGCAGAAAGTCAGATTTGGACTCTTCCATGAAAGTGCCCAGGACATCCTGAAGGACTTATGGGAAAGAATGCTATCCACATTGAGAGAAAGAACTGTGGAAGCAGAAATGCAAAAGCAGAACATAAGACATCGCTTATCACATATGTATGAGTGTGTGATTTGGAGTTTAGGCTTTTAAAAAATCACTCTATAGCAAAAATGAATAATATGGAAATAGGGATCAAGTGACAACCTTCCTACTACCCAGTGGAATTACTTGTCGGCTCTGGGAGGGGGGAGGGAAAGAAAATGAATCATGGAAACATGGAAAAATATTTCAAAATAAATAAATCTTTTTTAAAAGTGTCCAGGGAAGTCAAGGTATCACATAAGTTGTAAATGACCAAATTGGGATTCAAACCTGGGTCTTCTGACCTCATATCCATTTGTTCTGTCCACTGGGCTTCATTGGCATCTTCAGAGCACCCTAGACTGGGAGTCGTATCGGTGATCAGTTAGGAAGAAGGAGAAGGAAGAACCAGAACAAGAATCTTCAACCAGTTTGCCCAGTAACCTTGAGATGGGACTAAAAGAACATGGTTCCTGGGAGAGAAATTCAGGGGCAATTAGATGTAGAGTAGAGGGCAAAGTGCTGAGCCTGGAATCAAAAAGACTTGAGTTCAAATCCATCCATAGACATTTACTGGTTATGCTACCTCAGGCAATTATTTATCCTCTGCCTACCTCAGTTTCCTTATCTGTGAAATGAGGATAATAATAATCCCTGCTTCCCAGAGTTGTTGTGAAGATCAAATGAGATAGCATTTGTAAAGTGCCTGGCATCTAGTAAGTATATAAATATAAAAGTATATAAATGCTAGCTGTAATTATTATTATATTATGCCTCCTGAAGGCTAGCAATAACTCCTACCACCACCAGTGCAGCAGAACACGTGGGGACTGTGTCTGGTTTACCAGGGATGAGCCCAGGCTACTGAGAATCCTTCAGAAAACACAGGAGGCCACGAGAACCCCTGTCACAGCCCAGGGCGGCCAACAGCAGCTGTTTCTCCCTCCGCTTCTGCCTAATTAAGACTAGTTTTTCCTGCTTCCAACCTGAAAGTGAACTGGATATTCTGAGGCTCTCCAGCCCACCCCACCATCCAAGCCCTGGCTGCACATTGCATCCCAGGTCTGTGGTTCAGCCTGGTGCACAGATGGATGCACCCACAGCACAAATTACTTCCGCCACCCTCAGTCTTGGCTTCCTCCATCTGGGAACAGGAATAACCAACTAATCAGGGGAGAGCACAGCCCTCACGAAGCAAGAGGGAGAACATGGCTTTTCTTCCTGGCTCAGCTGCTGCCTCATTCTCAAAGTTGCTTCGTTTCTCTGGGCCAAAACAGGTCTAATCACTGCTGCCCATCACTTCTAGGGAGATTCTCTCTCGATTGGCCAAGCTACCCTGGACTTGAAGACACTTCACTGTACAATAAGAGACTGCCTAGTTAGCCAAGGCAGTCAATATAAAGACCACTGGATTTAGACTCAAAGGATCCAAAATCAGAATCCCAGCTCTAGTAGATTTTTTTTAACTTGACAATTTTTTGACACATTATTATTATTGGAGGAACAAGGCAATGTAATTGGAGGAGGGGTGAATTTAGAATCTTGGGTTCTGGGTTCAAATGCCAGCTCTGCTGTTTACTTTCTGTGACCTTAGACAAATCACTTGTCTTTCTGAGCCTCAATTTCTTCATCTGTAAAATGGAGGTATTAGACTAATAGTCTCTGAGATCACTCTGATGACCAGCTCTGGTCTTTGGTCTAATAAGTTATTAAAAAGCAACTTCAGGGGACGGCTAGGTGTCACAGCAGATAAAGCACCAGTTCTGGAATTGAGAGGACCCCGGTTCAAATCTGCCCTCAGATACTTCCTATCTGTGTGACCCTGGACAAGTCACTTAATCCTGTTCACCTAGGCCTTGCTATTTTGTCTTAGAGTTGTTACTAATATAGAAAGTAAGGGGTTTGTTTTATAAAAAATAAATTTCATCTCCCCAGACCTCAGTTTTCTAAGTTGTAAAATCAAGATAATAATCCTTTATTTCTAATCTCCTGATGCTCTAGAGAAGAAAGAACTATAGAAAAGTGACTCAATAATCACTTTCAAGATAGGAATCTTTTAATAATGGAAAAATCCATAAAAAATACCAAGAAGAGGAGGGGAGGGCAGACAGATTTCAAAAGGGGACATGAAGAAAGAATGATTCTGTTGCTACCTTATGAAAGTCAATATACACATTTTGTTTTGTTAACAGAAGTTGATGGTTTCCTGTAGCCTTTTGGGGCATGGAAGAAGCAGCCCACATTTGTTTGTTTGATAGCTAAGTTGATCATTTTAGAAATTAAATTTTTAAAAAGAGATAGGCAGGGGCAGCTGGGTAGTTCAGTGGATTGAGAGCCAGGCCTACAGCCAGTGAGTGTGACCCTGGGCAAGTCACTTAACCCTCATTGCCTAGCCCTCACCTCTCTTCTGCCTTGTATCCAATACATAGTATTGATTCTAAGAAGAAAGATCGGGGTTTAAAATAATAATAATACATATAGGAATCTCTGATTTTATATTAAGATCCCTTCCAAATCTAAGATCCCAGGATGCCACCCATCCAGAAATATTGCCTTCTTCACTGATGGAAGAATATAGTATGTTCTAATGTAATATGACCAAAAGAACATGAAATTCAAAGTCAATGCACATGGGTTCAGCTCCCCAACTTCCTGCCTAAGGAGACCCTTCCCTGGGCCTTTCTTTCCCCATCTGTAAAATGAGGGGGTTGGCCCACCTGGCCACTTTAGCTCTAGGTATATATCTTATCCTATGAACCCATCAACTAGCCCAGATGCATTATAGTAATAATAATGGCCCATATTATTAAAAAATACTTTAAGGTCTTCAGAGTGAAGCCCCCCAGGAAACTGGCTTGATTTTTGAGAGTTCTAAGTCTTCGCATTGACTATCCATCCCCACTTGTCATCCATTACTGTCAACATTGTCCTGTATTCATAACAGTGGCAAATGTAATGATGCCTCAGTTCCTTGGCAAACAGGGACTAACACAAGACATTTATTTTGCAGGAATCTAGGAAAGTCCGGATTGCGCGTCTCCTGCCTGGGTCTCGGTGAGTTGCCTCTCCCCGGGTTCAGACTTAATGCTGCGTCCAGCAATGTCTAGCCACAGGAGGGGACTTTTCTGCCCAAGGAGGCAGCACGACTCTGGCCACCTGGGAAGGGAACCTTCTGGAGATGTCAAGGCAGCTGAACCCAGGGCTCCTCCGTTGCCATGACAGCAGAGCCCTTCCGAGCTGAGGAGAGAGACGTCTACTGAATGTTTGCATCTGGGACTCAGAGGAGGGAGTCTGGCCATTCTCCAAAGGAGCCCCCTTCCTTCTTCTCAATTCTCCTTCCACCAAATAAGATTTGGCCAAATGAACAACCTCTCACCCTCCCGTCACCTTCACAAACACACACACACAATTAAAACTATCAGGAGACTCCTCAGGAGGTGATGAAGAGTCACCTGTTCCCTGGAAGCCTTCAAATGAAGGCTGGGTGGCCCCCCTCATCAAACGATGTTGTCAAGGGGGTTCTTCAGATACAAGTTGAATTAGATGGCCTCTGAGGGCTCCTGGAATCCTGTCCCCCTTTCTGCCATGTACACACCAACCCCGTCCTCTAGAATGAGTGAGCCCATGGGTTCTCTTTGGTATTTGGAAAGATGGCCTGGCATCCCTTTACAGTACAGCCTGCCTCTGTGACTATATGAGCCCCACTGAGAATTCAGTCAGTCTTTTGTGTATTCTGTAGATCACCGATTCTCAAAGTGTACAGAGAATCGCCCCTTACCCCCCAGCACCAAAACTTCACATGTGCATGAGCAAGGATGAGTCCTGAACCATGGACTGCTCATGCTCAGAACGAAGAGGGACAGCCACCTTGCTAGACAGCACTCTCTGACTGGTAATGTTCTTAATGGACTCCAGGGTCCAGGAGGACCCACAGACACTGTGCCAACAACTTGCTAGTTCAGAAACTCTCACGTGTATATTTGTCTCCCCTGCAGGAACATGGGTGACCTTTGGAGGCCAGATCACTGATGAGGTAAGGACATTTTTCTGCTTCTGGGGTGTCCTTCCTGGCTTTACACAGCCTGCCCTGTAGCCCTAGAGGGCTGTTTCTTCCTCCTGTTGGAATCCCATGCTGCCTTCAAGGCTGAACTCAGGTGCCTTTCCTGGTCCCCCAAAATGCTAGTACTGTGATTCATTCCCTCTGAAATTACTCGGATTTTGCTCTATTTTTGTTATCTTTCTACATATACTCCTAGACTGGAAACTGGATGGAACCTTAGGGGCCATCTCATCTATCGCCCTCATGTTACAGATGAGGAAACTTGAGACAGGTAGGGGAGGGATTTATCTAGGACACACAATTAGTGTGTTTCAAGACCAAGATTTGAATCCAAGTTCTCTGACTCCTAATCAGGCTTCTTCCCACTATATTCCACACCCATACCTGGTAGAGGACAAGACCTAGGTTTTGGCTTTGGAGTTTGTTTGTTTGTTACTTGGTTAGGGATCTAACATAAAACACCAGTTTTCATATATTAAACATTTATAATCTCAAAAGATAAAGGACCAGAGAGAAATGAAAATAATATTTCATTATTTCTCTTATTTTTATTATTCCTATACTATTTTTCCTAATTCCTTTTATTCTTATTACCATTACTATTATTTTTATTTCTATTATTCCTATTCCTGTTATTCTTATTTTTATTACTATTACTATTATCTCCCAACCTTAGTATCCCTAGGGAAAAAAATAAACATTTATTAAGCACCTACTATGTATATATTATCTCATTTGGCCCTCACAATAGCCTTGGGAGATAGATGCTCTTGTTATCCCCATTTTACCAAAATCATGAATGGAGTTCCTGTTTATAAATTCTTGTTTACTCTGTATATTTGTCTTGAATCCAGATGCATGTTGGGTTTCCTTTCTCCCTCTAGTAGTTGGATTTTACATGTGATAACAGGAAAAAAACAAGAATTCTGTTTCTTTTTTTTTTTAAGTTTTTTATCCATATGTAGACAACTAGGTGGCACAGTGAATAGAGTGCTGGGTCTGGAGTCAAGAAGACTCATCCTGAATTTAAATCTAGCTTTGGATAAGTTCTAGCTGTATGACCCTGGGCAAGTCACTTAACCTTGTCTGCCTCGGTTTCCTCTTTAGATAAGTTCTAGCTGTATGACCCTGGGCAAGTCACTTAACCTTGTCTGCCTCAGTTTCCTCATCTGTAAAATGAGCTGGAGAAAGAAATGGCAAGCCACCTCAGTATCTTTGCCAAGAAAGCCCTAAAGGGAGTCGAGTCGGATACTACTGAAAACAACTGAACAACAAATAATTTCATTAGGCTAGGGATCTCCAAGTGTGTAAATTCCCTCCAACAAAGCAGACCAGCAACTTATGTGTTCTAGAGTTTTAAGAGAATTACCAAGAGTACTGAGAGATGTCTTTCTCTTATTCACACCAATAGTTTGTGTCAAATAAACCTTGAACCTCAATCTTCCTGATCCCAAAGCTGCCCCCAACTTACCTTTCCCTTACTTTCTAAAAAAATATATGCAAGGGGAAGCTGGGTGGCTCAATGGATTGAGAGCCAGACCTAGAGATGGGAGGTCCTAGATTCAAATCTGGCATCAGATACTTCCTAGCTATGTGACCCTGGGCAAGTCACTTGACCCCCATGGCCTAACCCTTACTACTCTTCTGCTTTGGAACCAATACATAGTATTGATTCAAAGATGGAAGGTAAGGGTTTAAAATATATATATATATATATATATGCAGCAACATATCCAAAAAATCCTTACCTTTCCCTGGGGTGGGGAGTCTACAACTTGAAAATGTGAATGGTAGACATTAGTATAAAAATGAATAGATGAATTCAGCCTAGAATTTGTCCCATTTGCAAAGATTTCTCAGTTGTAACTTCTTTGGGAAAATATATCAAAGCAGAATTGCTTTTTTAATTACTTTTTTAATTTATTGAATTCATTTTTATTTTTCTAATTACTTCATTATATTTAAAATTTTTTTTAATTTGTTCAGATTAGTTCTATAGCCAGTTTAGTTCTGTAACTGGATTAGTTGTATATAGTTAGTACCTTGTGCCATAGGCTATTACTTCTTCCTGGCCCTAGCTGTTAGAATTAAAACAGTGAACAGAAGAGCTCCATCAAGACCAAAAGAAAACAGAAAAAGTAGTCAGAAGTTGAAATGGACGATCTCGGTCATTGTCACTGAAGGACTTTGGTCCGAGGCCAGATGATCAATTATCAAGCATATTACATACAGGTAATTCATCATTTGGATGGGTTTTAGACCACATGACATCAAAGATCTCTTCCAAAGATCTCTTCCAACTCTATGATCCCCTAGTTTTAGGATTGGATATCTTAGGCAAAAAATAATATTTCTTAAAATTAGGATATATATGATTAGGCTGGTAACCCCAGGAATTATACAACCCTGACCAATGAAATCATCCAGTTTGTGAGTACTTGGAAAAGAAAGCAGCAATCATTAGGAGTTAGCATGGGTCCACTAAGAATAAGTCATATGAAACATAAATAATTTAATTTTTAATTGTCAAATGGGTTACCTTAGACATAGTTTATGGGGATTCCCATGAGTCAATTAAACCTCTTTTTACATACTTACACACAAATGGAGCTCTGTGTCTGTAGTAATGGGGTAACGCATAGTCCCAAACTCTGTAGCCCATTCTCTATTATCTGCACTCTTCTTAAAGGGAATTTTTGTTTTTTGTTTTTTAAACATTTCTGACTCTAAAACAGAAGAGCAGCAAAAGCAAAGTGACTTGCCCAGGGTCACATAGCTAGAAAGTATCTAAGGTCAGATTTGAATCCAGGACCTCCTATCTCTAGGCCTGGCACTCTATCCACTTAACCACATCCCTTAAAGGGAATTTTGTGAATGCTTCATATGTGCCCAGGACTAAGATGGTGTTGTTTGTTCCTGCCACCCTCTGCCATTAAAAGATCTTCTCTGAAGAACATCTTCCATACTAAGTTCCATAGTTTAGGAAGGACAACGGTAAGCTGGAGGGTTGTCCAGAAGAGTGCCTAGGATGATGAAAAGTCCTGAATTCATTCCATTGTTAAGAAGTGCTTGAAAGAATTGGGAGAATTTAGCCAATAGAAGAGAATATGAAGGTAGGGGGTGTAAATCTGATAGCTATGGTCAAGTATTTGATGAATTATCTGTGACAACTATTTTAAATAATATTTATAGTAATATATTTAATATTAATAATAATATAATAATTAAATATTTTAAATAAAACTAAATAAATTCAGGATAGCTTTCCCTGCCTTCTAGTACATTTCTTGGGTACTTCCCCTAGAGTCACCCAGAACTCAAGGAACACAAATTCATTTTAATATCACCCTAAGTAAATCTAGAGGCAGCTATGGCTCAGTGGTCAAGAGCGATGAACCTCCAGGTTCATCATTGGGTCAGGAAGACCCAAGTTCAAATTTGATCTCCAACACTTCCTAGCTGTGTGAACATGGGCAAGTCATTTCACTTGATTGCCTGAAAAAAAAGATCCACTGGAGAAGAAAATGGCAAACCACTCCAGTGTCCTTGCTGAGAAAGCCCCATGGATAGCTATGGGCCATGATGTATGAAGACGTGAATGGTGAAACAACAATGAACTAAATAAAATTAGGAAATTCAATCGGATTTCTAAATTCTAAACAATCCATTCCAAGTATCAGTCATTTGGAGCTAATCTCCCCTTTCCTAGTTGCCAAGTCCTGACATTTCTACCTCCAAAAGATCTTGCCCCCTTCCCTTGCCCACTGAACCCACCCTAATCCACTTCTCCTTTTGCCAAGAGAGCTCTGAATTTGGAGTTGAAGGACCTGAGTTCAAGTTCCAGCTTATTACCTTGGGCACATAGAAAGTATTTAATAGAACTGCCTGTTTCTAGAGGCGAGCTAGATAGGGTAATGTATAGAGCTTTGGATGAAGAGTCAGGAAGACCTAGGTTCAAATTCTGCCTCACATGTATAAGAAAAAACATTTTTATGCTCATTTTTCAACTCATAGTGACTTGTATATCCATGTATAACATAGCTTGGCAAAGAAGGATCCCTAGCATATCATAAATTGTCCCATGAACATGAAGATGCTGTATATGATTTTTTTTTCACTGTGTGACACTGGACAAATCACTTAACTTTCTACCTCAGTTTCTTCAACTGTAAAATGGGGATAATAACAGTATATACTTCACAGGATGGTTGTGGGGGGTCAAATAATATAATATTTGTGAGAAGAGTTTAGCACAGTGCCTGGCACTTAATAAATGCTTTTTGATAAGGGCATCTACCTAGCACCTTGGATAGAGTTCTAGACCTGAAGCTGTGAGGTTCTAGTTCAAATATGATCTCAGACACTTCCTAACTGTGTGAACCTGGACAAGTCCCTTAACCCTATTTGTCTAGCCTTTGCCCTTCTTCCTTAGAGTTGTCACTGAGACAGACAGGAAAGATTATTTAAAGAAAAGAAACACTTAGTGATTATATTGAGTTGACCTCTTGCTTCAGCGTCATCTTTTGCAAAGAAAGTGATAGATTTAATTTTTTTTATTTAATTTTTTTTAATTAATTTAATTTAATTAGGTAAAGTTAGAGCAGCTGATCTTTAAGGCCACCACTTCCAGCTCTGGAATTCCAGGATTTTTGCCTACATGACTGAAATAGTAACCTTCCTGAGGCATCTCTAGGACGCTATCACTTCCCTGACAAACTAAATCTAAACTACTGTCTCTGCCATTCGAGACTTGTCACCACCTAGTCTTAGTCAATCATTGAACAAGCATTTATTAAATGTCAACTTTTCACCAGCCATTCTGCACCCCAACCTACCCTAACCTTAACTCATACCCTTTCAGACATTCAGTGGCACAGCCATACTCTCAGCCCCTTCGTTTATGCCATTCCCTTTACCTAGAATGAATTCTCCCTTCATCCTCATCTCTTTGGGGGCAAACTCTTACCTTCTGTCTTAGTAATAACTCCAAGACAGCAGCAGGGCAAAGGCTAGGTAAATGGGGTTAAATGACTTACTCAGAATCACACAACTAAGAAGCATTTGAGGCCAGATTTGAACTCGGGTCCTCCTGACTCCAGGCCTGGTACTCTATCCACTGTGCTATCAAGGTGCCCTCATCCCCGTGACTTGAGGGGCTTATGGTCTCTTCCTCCCTTCTAGGGCTCAATTCAGTTACCATCCCCTGAGCTAAAGCTCTCTCTGTCCCTGCATGATCTTGCCATCCTTTAATTTCTTATAGCATTTTGCCCAGCCTGCCCCTCAGCATTTATCCCTCCTGTGTGCCATACTTTGAGGGGGAGTACTTGTCCTTCCCCACGTTATAGTATAAGCTCCATGAGAGCAGCTGGGATTGTAGCTTTCTTTGTATCCCCAGAATGAATATAGCATGTGTTAAGAAAGTATGTTGAGATGAACTGGACGGAATCAGCTCTTCTTTCATTAACGTGGAGAAATTGAGATCTGCCAGCATCTCCCAATAGCTCTGCCGCTAGCTGTCTGTTTGCATCATTGCCTTTAATGGGAGGAAAAGAACTCACCAGCACTGGAGAGAGGATCCTTTTGCATCCCTGGACACATTCCAATCCAGGGCTCCAATTCCAGCAAGGCCACAGCAGAGAATCATTTGGGTTGCCTTGCTTTGATTTAGTGGAGATGTATCCTGCCTTGGAATCAGAGATAATTGTCCATTATTTGCTTAACTGAAAATTAAATCTATCACGCTGGCCCATGCCTGGCACTACTTGCAAATGGGCCGTCTGGCTAAAATACATAACTTGTTGGATATCTTTCTCATGGGCCAATGGGACTTCTCTTCTTTTTCCCAAACCCCCGTTCCTGCGACCCATCTCATTTCACATTTAAAGCCCTTCACAACCCAGCCTCTCCCTATTTCCAGACTTAACACACTTAAGACCCTTCTACATAGTCCAATGATTCTGCCTTCTTACTGTTCCCAAGCCTTAAGACAGTACCCAGCATGGTCTCTTAAAAAAAAAAATCTTATCTTCTGTCCTAAAATCGATATTAAGTATCAGTTGCAAAGCAACTGCCTTAGAATCAGTACACAAAACGGTAAGAATTTTTAAAATACCTGACCTTGGTATAGAGCCCTTTAAAATTTGAAGAGCCATTGAAGTATTTTTAATACACATTGCCCACTCTGAGGGAGTTTAGTGATAAAGTGTTTATGGTAGACCCAACATCCTGTATCTTTCTTGCCTTGAAATATTGGCAAATGCATTTGCCAAACTGAGAACCCAACTCAAGTCAGCGATTTGCAGCCAAGCCCTGAGGCAGGGTGGATGACAGGATAGACTGCTGAACTCCAGGCCATAGGTAGAACCTGATCTCCAGTCCCAGCTCTGCCCATTTATTAGTTTTGTGACCTTGGACAGGTCTCCTCACCTCTGGGCCTCACAAAAAGAGGGAGTTTGACTAGATTGTCTGTGAGGTCCCTTCCAGCTCTAGACCAATGATCTAAGACAAATGGTTTACATTTGAGAGTCTCCTGGAAATTCAGAGCCATCTGGACCAATGTCTTCCTTTCTAATCACCCCTCCTCTCTTATCAGATGGCAGAACAGCTGATGACCTTGGCTTATGATAATGGAATCAACCTGTTTGATACAGCCGAAGTCTATGCTGCTGGAAAGTAAGTATCCTTCTTAGATTGCAGAAAGAAACAGTGGTGTTTCCTTTCCTTTTTCACTAGATACTTTTTCTGGTCAACCCTTTCTTAGGAATCCATCAGGACCAGGGAGCTTGCTCTCTGTTGATGATTATTCTATGGCTAAACAATAAGAGACTGTGCAAGAATTTGCTGGTAAATATTTAATGATCAGCTTTTGGGGGCTCCGGGAGCACACAGTGTGCATACAATACTTTTAAATTTTAACCTGCATTGTTAACATTTTCTCCATCACTTTCTTAATTCTAGACAATCAACAAAAAAATCAATCAGGTGCTTGTAGCATTTGCCAGTTTTCAAGGTGTAAAAGCTCATACTGAGCAATCAGTGAGGCATGAGCTGGCTCCAGTACACCATGGGGACATTTGAGATGGGATGCGGAGCCCACCATGGCTCCAGAAGAGTCATAAATAGAGTTCCTGTCCAATTTTTTTACTTTAAATTACTTTCTAGAGGGAATGTAGTAGAGGGAGAGGGGAGAAACATGACTGAAAGAGAAAGGATGAAGGTCTTTGGAGGGTGATACAAGTGATGTTTGTCATTGGAGCATCAGTACAGAAAGTGGAGATGGATGCCAGGCATTTAGGAAACAGATCACAGGCCTGCCACAGAGACATGGCATAACATTGGCGGGGAACTTCAACTATCCAGATATCTGCTAGAACTCGTAATAACTTCCTAACTTGCCTTAGTGACAGATTCATCCTCCAAAGGGTACAGGAACCAAAAGAGAGAAACTATCATGGATTCTGTTCCCTCAAACAGGGAAGAACTGGTTTCTGTGGTGAAAATGATGGAAAACTTGGGAGGAAATGGCCAATTCATATAAGGGTATGTGAAAGAGGAAGAAAGCTAGCCATAGTCTGATATACACCCTGGATCTGGGGAAAGAAGATCCAGTGGGTTCAGAAGAAATATCTGTGGGACCCATGGACCAAAGTGTTACAGGAAAAGACACTCAAGATTGAAATTCTAAAGATAGAAAGAGAAACAATTCCATTAAAGAGGGAAAAAAGAGAATTGTGTGAAGAGAATGATGTGGAGACCCAAAGAACTCATCAACCAATTTAGATTTTTAAAAAATGTACAGGGGACAGCTATAGGTGACTTGGTGGACTGAGAGACTGGCCCAGAGATGGGAGGGGCCTGGGTTCAAATTTGACTTCAGACATTTCTTAGCTGTGTGATTCTAAAAATATAATTCCATATTGATTCTAAGACAGAAAGTAAGGGTTTAAAGAAATGTACAGAACACAAAAGCAATCCCACTATTACACAGGTAACAGAGTGAATGTGAATATACTACAATGTCTGGGATGCGAGTTTTCACAATGGCCCAAGGCTGGTCAGGAAAGTTAAAGTCAACAATAAGTGGGTTGTTTAGCTACACTGGGGGAAAAAAGTAGGATCAAAGAACAATTAGGTTCTTTCTTTGGGATGGATGGGATAATAGCTTCCTTGCTGCCCTTAATGAAGTTGTCACTGAGCCCAAAAGGTGTCCCAAAAGAGCTGTGAGCTGTGATTGCTGGGCTCTGGTCAGTTATATCTGAAAGCTCATGAAAAAGGGGGGAATACAATAGAATTGGAAAAGGATAAGTGTCCTAGCTTTCCAGAAAGAGAATAGCAGAAGAGGAGCTAGGTAGCACAGTGGCCAGAGCACTAGACCTAGGGTGGGAGGATGTAGGTTAAAGTCTGGCTTTAAACACTTCTGCTGTGTGACCCTGGGCAATTCACTTAACCCCAACTGCCTAGCTCTTGTTGCTCTTGTCTTAGAATTGATACTTACACAGAAGGGGGGAGGGAGAGAGACAGAGACAGAGAGAGAAAGAGAGGAAGAGAGAGAGAGAGAGAGAGAGAGAGAGAGAGAGAGAGAGAGAGAGAGAGAGAGAGAGAGAGAGAGAGAGAGAGAGAGAGAGAGAGGGAGAGAGAGGGAGAGAGAGAGAGAGAGAGAGAGAGAGAGAGAGAGAGAGAGAGAGAGAGAGAGAGAGAGAGAGAGAGAGAGAGAGAGAGAGAAGAGCAGCACGTCTGCTAGTTAAGAGACCAGTGACTGACTTCAACTCCTGGGAAAATCCTAAAAAGCATTGTTAAAGGTATGGTTGCAAATATCCAGAAAGGGCAGCACTGATGATAAAGTGCCAGCAGGGTTTGAACAAGGACAGGTCATGCCAACCTCTCCTCATTTTCTTTATGATAGGATCAGTCAATCAACATAATTATTAAGCACCTACTATGTGCCGGGCACTGTGCTTAGCAGTGTTTCCTGGATTCCTGGATAGTAGAGGAGGGGAATGCTAGGGATATGATTTACCTAGATTTTGTCAAAGCTTTTGATAGAAATAACTCATGTAAAGCATCTCATGGTACTTTTGTGGAGGATTTGGAAAGATATGGACCACACTATCTGATGAAGTTGGAGGGATTCAAAACTAGGTGATTGACTGAACTCAGAGTGATTGTTGATGATTTGACATCAATATGGCAGGTGATCTCCACTGGAGGGATCTGCCTTGGCCATGGGCTGTGTAGTAATTTCATCAGTTACTTAGCTAACAGAACAAGCGGCACGCTCAAATCATTGTTAGATGACCCCAAGCTGAGAAGGATGGCTAACATGGCCAATGACAAGAGGATCTTGACTGGCAATAGACCAACCTGGACTTAATAAGGGGAAATCCAGTGAGGATAAATATAAAATCTTTCACTTAGATACAAAAAAAAATCAGCTTCACAGGAACAAGATGTTCCTAGTTAGGGAACATTTGATTGTGAGCTCCTAGAGGTGGGGACCATCATTTCTCTCCTTTAGCCTCCCCAGCACTCAGCACAATGCCTGGCACATAGTAAATATGTTCCAATCAACATGTTTATTGATTGACTGTTTGAGGTGCTCTGAAAAAGATCTAAGATGTCAAGGTCAATATGGGCTTGCTGTCACAGCAATGGAATATGATAGCCAAAGAAGCAGATGCCCTCTTGGACTGCATTAGGAGGGGCATAGCTTTCAGTAACAGGGAGACGAGAGTCCTGCTGTGCATTGCCCTTATCTGACCTTATCTGGAGCATCTGGTTCAGTTCTGAGCACCTCTGTTTATAAAGAATATTAGGTGTCCTGAGGAGGGCATCCAGGATGGTGAGGGACTTGGAATTCATTTCATATAAGACACAATGGATAGAGTATTGGACCTGGTGTCAGAAAGATTCATCTTCCTGAGTTCAAATCCAGCCTCAGATACCGACTTGCTGGGTGACTCTGGGCAAGTCACTTAACTCTTTTTGACTCAGTTTCCTTAACTGTAAAATTAGCTAGAAAAGAAAATGGCAGACCAGTATAATATCTTTACCAAGAAAACCCCAAATGGAGTCATGAAGAATCAGACCTGACTAAACACCAAGAATGCACTGCATGTATGGAGTTGTCAGGATCTGCAGTGACTGATGGCTGAAGTGACAAGTTGCTTTCTTTGGCTTTGGGCACTTATTACTCCCACTGAGGGAGTGTCCACATCATTAGAGGAGTTGGGGCGGGGTCCTTTTTCATAGGTTTACTGACCTTCTAATCAAGTCAGAACATCAGAGAACTTTCTATCCCTCTGGTGTCCTTGGTGATCCACCAGGAAAGGCCATCTTGCTCAGCTCTCCGACATGAAGATGACCTGTGCCCAGTCCAATGTTCCTTTATATTTTCTTTTCTTATAGTTGCAATTAGGGCTGCAGAGAATTTCCCGGAGATGTGGAAAATAGAACCTTTTACCCTAGAGTACCATTTTAAGCACTTAATGTCTCTGCAATGATCTTTCTTCTTCAATTATGGAGAAGCACAGCCCACTCCAGCCCAAGCTGTTGGCTTAAAATTCAGAGAGTAGATGTAATCAAATCATTCCACTCTCCACATCCAGTTTCCAAAAGGCATCTTTTGTTTTGTCAATCATTCATTTGAACCTTGCATCAGTTCTTCACATTGACCAGAATTACATGAAGTAGGGAAGTATAAGGAATACAGGATGGAGTAAAAAAGACTGAGGTTCAAATTCTGGTGAACTGCCCCCCTATTCTCTGTGTGACCCTCATGTGCATTACTTAACTTCTCTGGGCCTCCTTTTCCTTGTTTGTTTATTTTTTTAAAAAAGGAGATGTTTTGTTTCTTTTCTACCTATCACCATCATAATCCGCATGTTGATTAAGTACCTACTATGTGCCAGGCAGCTAGGGGATACAATGAATAGAGCACCAGACTTTGCTTCAGAAATATATGAGTTCAAATCTGGCCTCAGACATTTACTAGCTGTAGAACTCTGGAAAAGTCACTTACCTTTGTTTGCCTCAGTTTCCTCAGCTGTCCAGTGAAGACAAACTGGAAAAAGAAATGGGAAACCACTCTAGTATCTTTGTCAAGAAAACCCCACAATGAAGTCACAAAAAGTTGGACACGACTAAAAAAATGACTGAACAACAAGTCAATATACATGTCAAAGTCCCCTTACATGAGAGTAGAAGGTGGGGAGGCTAGAAAGACCGTGAGCCAGAAGCAGAACTGTACGCATTGCAAGAGAAACAAGAATGTCCCCAGAGGTCCATGACAATGGCCACCATTGTCTCCCTGCCATCTTGGATCTCAGGCCTGGGAACCCACTGTGCTAAAGTTCATTGATGCCCAAGACTGCAGGCTGCCCACTTAGGACCCTAGATACCATGGGAGGCTAGCATGTGCCCTGGAGACTCTGGCCTGGACACCAAGTTGTCTACGAAGTGCAGAATTACTCCTGACTTAGAGGCCAGTCCAGATCTTTAACTTACAGGGAGTCAGGTCCTCTGACTTCAGATTCTGCACACTTCCCACTGCACTATGATATCCTAGATTTCTTGGTTGGCATTAACATGGCCTTCTCTAGGCATAAGTAGAACCATATAAGGCTTATGAGCAAAGCAGTATGATGTGGTATATTGACTGTGGAGTCAGAAGACCTGGGTTCAAATCCCACTTCTGTTATGACCTTGGGCAAGCTAGAGGCAGCTGGTGACAGAGTGGATAGAATATTGGGCCTGAGATTAAGAAAGCCCTAGTTCAAATCCAGTCTTAGACATTTATTAGCTGGGTGACCTTGGGCAAACCACTTCACCTCTTTCTTCCTCAGTTTCCTCAACTGTAAAATGGAGATACTAATAGCACCCACCTCCCAGGGTTGTTATGAAGATTAAATGAGATAATACTTGTGAAAAGCACATAGTTGGCATTTAATAAATGCTTATTCTCTTCCCTTCCCCCTACTTCCCTCCCCTGCAGACTAGTGAACCTTCCTGGGATCTGTGGTCTTGTGAACAGATGACCTCCCAGGTCCTTTCCAACTCTAACCCTACAAGCCTATGCCTCTCTCCCAGTTCAGTTCAACTATGCAAGCTGCTAGGTGTTCTAGGTCCCAAAGGTTGAAAAATTGCACAGCCTTTCCCTTCAGTGGGCTTGCAGTTCACTTTGAGGGACATAGCAAGTCAGGAAAATCTGAGTTCAAATCTTGCTGCCTCAGACACTTCACTAACCATATGACCTGGGGGGAAGGGAATGGCAACAAGCATTTACTAAATACTTACTTTGTTCCAAGACCTCTATAGATATTATCCCATTTGATCCTTACAACAACCTCAGGAGGTAGTTGTTTTAATTGTTCCCATTTTACAGATGAGGAAACTGAGGCAGGCAGCAGTTAAGTGACTGGTCCAGGGTCACACAGTTAGTGCATACTTATGGGCAGATTTAGAATCAGATCTTCCTGACTCCGGATCTGCCTTTCTATCTACTCTAGCTGCTGCCTCAAGCATCTTCATTGCTCTAGTTCTCATTTCTCACCTGTAAATTTAAGGAATTGAACTTGGCCCTAAGGCCTCTTCCAGCCCTAGATCTATGGTCCTGTTCCCTCATCAAAAGCCAGCTTCATACTGAAGTGGGGTGGGGGCCCATAAAAGTGCTCTGTGACCCCTCGACGCCTTACCTCCCTTCAGAAACAAACCATGAGTGGCTTTGGCCATGAATCATGAATAGACCCCACAGCAGAGGAGCTGATGGCACACAAACCCTGATCCCGTGCCCAAGCCCAGGGCTTTCTCTGCTGGGAGAGCCTGCCTACAGCCTCTCAACAGATGCTCATTTGGGAAGCCTTCCAAAGAGATGCCATGTCTGCACACCTGGCCCAACTCATCAAAACCTCCACAAGTTTAGGAGGGCGAGTGCGATGGTGGCAAATGCTTCCTCCAAGAATACATCCTTAAACATTTCCTGTTTGGTCGCTTGGCTTAATTTCCTCAATTTAATCTTTCTC
Source organism: Monodelphis domestica (assembly GCF_027887165.1). Classification (NCBI taxonomy): domain Eukaryota; kingdom Metazoa; phylum Chordata; class Mammalia; order Didelphimorphia; family Didelphidae; genus Monodelphis; species Monodelphis domestica. Next base: position 405,701,296 of record NC_077230.1, on the reverse strand, counting down.
TGGAAGCCTAGCCCAGGTATCACAGGAAAGGGCCAGATCACGGCTCTTACTTAACCGAGAGTCTGTAAACTTGGGTCTCTCCTTTTTTGATGACCATATTTCTCTATCATTGGTTTTTCTTGGAATCCTATGTATTTTATGCATTTAAAAAAACAGTTCACAAGGGCAGCTAGGTGGCACAGTGATAGAGTAGCAGGCTTGTAGTTGAGAGGAGCTAGATTCAAATCTGGCCTCAGTTGTGTGACCCTGGGCAAGTCATTTAACCTCATGTGCCTAGCCCTTGCCCTTCTGTCTTAAGAGTTGGGACTAGAACAGAAATTAAGAGATTAGGGGGGAAAAGTCCTAAGAAAGAGTCCATAGGTTTCACCAGACTGCCGCCCAAGGAGTCCAGGACACCAAAAAAGGATAAGACCTCCTGGATTAAAGGGAGAGAATAAAGATACAGGCGCTGAGCTGGTTTTTATTCACAAGATCATAGAATCTTGGCTAAACGGGACCCCAGAGGCCAGCTTCTCCAACTCTCCCATTTTATACATGGAAAAACTGACTTCCTCAAGGTCAAACATCTTTAGAGCCTGATTGTGCCTGGTACTGTGCCAGATGATGAGCATTGTTGTTATTTGGTCATTTTTCAGGCATGTCTGACCCTTCATGACCCCATCTGGGGTTTTCTTGGCCAAGAACTGAAATGGTTGGCCATTTCCTTCTCCAGCTCATTTGACAGGTGAGGAAACTGAGGCAAACAGGGTTAAGTGACTTGCCCGGGGTTGCCCAGCTAGTAAGTGTCTGAGGCTGGGATTTGAACTCAGGAAAGTGAGTGCCAACTAGCTGCCTTTGATGCTGGGTCTACGAAGGCAAAAATAAACCCAGTCCCTGCCCTCAAGGAGCTTCCACTCCCCTAGAATCGTGAAAGGACACTAAGTGGAAGCCTGTGGATGTGGTTCTTTAAGGGGCTAGTGAAGACTGTGTAAGACATCAGGAAGCTGGCTTGCCAATTAGCCTTCCTGGCTCACCTCCAGCAGGTTGGAGTATAGGACAGATTCTGACCTCTCTCTTGATTTTCACCCCAGATCATTTTGTTACCAGCAGAAACAAACACCCCCAAAATTCCCAGAAGGTCCCTTGGGACTTCCATGGCCCAGCAAACTGGCAGCAAGTCTGCCAGCTGACCTGGTTCTGTCCAAGTTTGGTTGGGGATTCAGAGTGATACAGAGCAGAATAAATCACCCCAAATGCAGCATCTGTCTCCTTATTGTTTAAAAAAAGGAACTCCTCGTCCTGCCCCCACACACACATGCCACATCACTAGTAGCTCTCAGCCCTCTAAGTTCGTACCCTCCATAGGGAGGGAGGCGATCACTGGCTCTGGAACCTAAGAGGATGGGGACCTCGCCACAGACGCCACTCCATGAATAATTTACCTTTTTTAAAAATGTAATTGTCTGGAAACAATCAGCCAAGGGAAGCCGCCTCGTTGTTGCCAGTGGGTTTCTGAGCTCTGTCGACCAAACGGCGTCCAGATGCTGCCATGGCCTCCACCTCCAAGCCGTGTCCTGGCCAGGTTCTCTGAGCCTGGACGGACCCAAGTAGCTGCCGGGGGCATCTCGTCCCTGGGGCACTTAATGCTTTGAGACCATGTTTCTCCTCTTCCACCTGGAGCAAGTGGAAACAGGCCTGGGTTCTTCGCAATCATACCTACCAGCCCTCAAATGGCATTAGCACTCCCAGAAAGCAAAGTACTGATGCATCTGGCTGTCATTACCAAGCTGGCTTCAATTTTCTGTGATTTCCCTTAATGGCTTAATGAAATCCCCGTGTCTCCATCTTGTTTTGCAGAGCTGAAGTCGTCCTGGGAAATATCATTAAGAAGAAAGGATGGAGGTAATGAGCGTTCATTCTCTGTGGTCACTCTCCCACTGCCCACATTGAGAGGCCTGTTTGCAGACCCCTTTGTTCTAATGACCATGGGAAGGTAGGGAGCTTTTCGGAGGACAAAACTCAGAGGCAGGCTGGGAAATCAGCCCTGTGGTCCCCAGGACAAGCAGACCTCCGTGTTGCCTTGAGGCATCCAAGCCCCAAATTGCTTCGTGGCAGGAAAATGAGGGTTGGATTTCTTTTCTCCTTTTTCTAATTGCCAAGCTGAGTGCCCCAGGGATACCCTGTCCAGCTCATCGTGCAGGCAAATCATCTTCAACTCACAGAAACCCTGAGGGTTCAGGATTTTTTTCCTAATGGGATATAGTGAGAGAGGGGGCTTCTTTCTTGTTGGGTAGGTGGGGTTGGACACCCCTGACAATAGTGAAAACCCCCCACCCTGAGCAAAGCAAATAATGACCTGTCACCGTGGTTACTGTTTGTTTCACTGGGGAGGGTGGGAATTCCCAGACTGACTTCTTAAAAGTCTGTTGTTGCCCAAGATGGGGAGATAATTTATTATTAATAGTAAGAGTTGGCATACATATAGTGATTTAAGGTTTGCAAAGCACTCTTACAGAAGTGATCCCATGTACTCACAACAACCCTGTGAAATAAATCGTATGGGGATTATCATCCCCATTTTATAGATGGGGAAACTGAGGCTTACCCCATCACATAAGCTGGTAAGTGCTAGAAGCAAAATTGGATTAGAGGTCTCTGCTGTCTTCCAGTCCAACATTCCTTCAACCACAATCCTCTGTCTCTAATTTTGCATTTATAAAAGGGAACTGAGAACTCATAACAGGTCTCTGAAGCTAACTAGTCTAGATACCTCACTAAGGACTTTTATTCTGTCCTACCTTCACATAAGATTAATTGGATGGAATTCAACAACCGTTTGCTGAGTGCCTGCTGAGACCAAACAGGGCAGTCTAGTTGGACCAGAGAACTCATTCCACTGAAGAATGACTCCAAAAGGCTAAATTCTGGATGGGAAACTTCCTGAGGCAAAAAAGACCCTCCCGAGTATTAGTATACTTTCCTGTGGTGCTTTCATTTCCTCCCTAAAGGACACTTGTTTTCTTTGAAAGCTCCCCTTTTTAGCAGTTGATATGTAGGAGCTAGATTCAAAGACTTGCTCCTTTTCCTTCCTTTGGCTGCTGTTTGGCATCTAAAGCTCTTCCCAGGCTAATTGTGGCCTATCTTTCAAGACAGATTTCCTGGTGCTGTCCCCCATGCACTCTGTGCCCCCAAACACACACAACAAGCCTTTTGCCCAAATTTCATCCCATTACCTCCCTGCTTTCTCTTATTTCTTGGATTCTCTAATTCCATTCAATAATAATAATAATAACATAAGTAGCTGGCATTTTATATAATTCTTTACAAATATCACCTCAGTTTTTCCTCACAACAATACTGCCATCTATGTGGTGTTCTTACTCCCATTTTACAGAATAGGAAACTGAAACATCAAGTCCCATAGCTAGTAAGTATCTGAAGCTGAATTTGAACTCAGGCCTTCCTGACTCCAGATCCAATGTGAGCTGTGGACTAAGGCACCAGTAAGCTAGTTCAAGAACCTCCTCCCACCTGAAGACCTTCCTGATTAACCCCTCCCCAAGTTGTTAGTGGTCTTCACCTCCACCCCTTGAAATTACTTTACACATATCTTGTATTTGTATATCTGTAGTAGAATATAACCTTCCAGGGAGTAAAGACTGTTTCATTTTTGGCTTTGTGTTCCCAATATCTCGTACTGTGCCTAGGAAGTGGTAAATGTCTTTAAAAATGCCTATTAAATTGAATTGAATCATTTTTGAAAAATCATAGATTTAGAGTTGGAATTGAATTGAATTAAATTTGTAGGACCATAGATTTCAAGTCAAAATTGAATAGAATTCATGGGATTGTAGATTTAGAGGTGCAACTGAATTGAATTAGCATCATAGGACCCACAGATTTAGAGTTGAAATTGAAATTCATATGATTATAGATTAAAACTGCAATTGAACTGACTTCATAAGATCATAGATTTAGAGTTGAATTGCATTGTAGTGAATTGCAGAGGTGTAGTCTAGAATCCCATAGCTAATAGTGGCCCTTCGAGCTATTTTCCATCTCAGCTGATTCATGGCCAGGGCTCCCCTCTGTCTCTCCTTTGCCCACATCTGGTCATCTCTTTCCAGCGAACATACCTGAAGCTTCTGGAAAGCTCACTGAGAAGGCACACTGCCCTCCTTTCAAGCTGTGACCTAGCTGGCTGTTTGCTAGTATCTCAGGTCCTCCAAACCACTAGATGTGATTTCATCTGAAGTGGCAAATGAGCACAGTGGTTAATGCATCTTTATTTTCAGAAATGTCACAAGCAATTAGGATGCTGTGCTTCGTCTCCTTCCCTTCCCTCTCAAGTGCCATTTAAAATCTCAGCCGTTGTTCCTCAAGAAGCCACCACGGTTCTAATTATTTACACCCCTCCTCAGGTCCCATCAAGGTTGTTTCTTTGCTATAATTGATCTTAAAATAAATTCCTCTCCACTCCATAATTAAAGGAAATTGCACTTATTAGCAAATCTCATGATTATGTCTTAGGTGAATACATATGGAAATAAATAGTAGGTCATCCTCTAGGCCTGTAGGTAGTGCTCTCTGGAAGCTGCCTGATGATGGCACTGTCCATGGTAGTGGTTTAAAGTAGCAGAGATCTCTGAGGATTGACTTGGGGGAGGATATGACAACTGCCATCCACAGGACTTGGACTGTCCTTTTTTATGCTGGCCTAATACTTTGAGGAGCTTTGATCATTCTCATTGACCTAGATCACGATCCTCTCCCTTGGCTTTGTAGGAGATCTCTGAGAATTGGCCTAGCCAAAAAACAGAATCCTTTGAGGCTAACCCTCTAGCCTCAGTTAGGCTGGTCCTGAGCATTCCCTGGGTCCTTTGTTGATATCTTCCTGAAATGCCCCAGAGCAGAGAGGTAATACTAGGTTCTCAAAGATAAGTCAATGAAACACAGGTTCCAGTGGGTCCTTCTGAACCGAAAAGGTACCAGGTGCCCACTTGGGCCCTATTTTACATGACCCTTAAAATCCAAGGCCCATCTGTGGCTCTGGATCTGGGTAGCTCCTGATCATTCCTTGTTTGGAAGGAAGGCATTAATTAGTGTTTGTTCACAAGCTGTTTGCTTTTAAAAGTACATTGTATAAGGTGATTCCAAGTGAGGCCATTTATAAATGGGCCACCCTGTCTATGACCAAATGATTCAGTCAACCTCTTATTTTAATGGCATTGATTGATTGATAGATGGTGACACTGGAAGGTGTGGGCTGCTCTATGGCCATTCTGAATGTATGCATGTATGTATGTAATCACACCCAGTTGTGATGGGAATATGACCTCTTTTCCTTTGTTTTACAGACGATCTAGCCTGGTCATTACAACCAAAATCTTCTGGGGAGGAAAGTAGGTCAATTTACTTATTTGTTTGTTTTGACTAGCACCAGTCCTATTATTACCCTTCGATCTTGTGAAGTGATCCATAGGATAGTCAAGGACATCCCGGGCCTGTCCACTGAGGGGAGACCACTGTCAGACCTCCAGGAATTAGAGCTTGCTGGCATAGGGGATCAGGCAGTTTCAGGGGCAGGATGGAGAGGAGGCTCCTTAGACTATCCAGGCATGATCAGAATCCCCAACTAGACTCTGTTTGTGTCCATGGGCAGTGCCAATTCAGGGAAAGGGGTAAATGAAGAAATTGGACTTGTGTTTCATACATATTGTTGACCTGTTTTTCAGAGCAGAGACAGAGAGAGGCCTGTCCAGAAAACACATAATAGAAGGTAAGACCCAGGCCCACCTCCATTAATCCACAGGCTACCATTTTCAAAGAATCCAAGAGCAAGAATGGTAGCTCACATATTTCAAAGGGCTTACTGGTCACAAAGCCATCTTCTTGACTCCCCTGTGTGGTAAGTAGTGAAGGGATTATTGTTCCCTTTTTGTAGATGCAGATACTGAGGCTTGGAAAGATGGGCTAGTTAGCTGAAGGACACCCAGCCAGTTAAGAGGTCAAACCAGGACCAGCCCATGTCTCCATCATCTCTTTAGTACAGACCTCAGATTCATCTATTTTCAGCCCTCTTCTTTCATGGAGAATCATAGGAACCTCAAGTGAAAGAGATCTCCCAGATTATCTAGTCTAACCAAGAGTTCCCTCTGCCATACAAGTCTCTGCTGGAAGATCTTCAGTAAGCAAGGAACCCACTACATACAGAGACTTGTATCCACAAATGGATACCTCTAATTATTAGAAAGTGTCTCCTTCCACAGAACCTCATTTGCCTTCTATAGCTTGCCATTAACAATTCTCATCCCTTCCTCACATGACAGCCTCTAAATCTTTCTCCCAACCCAACTCTGCCATATAGACACACCCTCCTGTCTCTAAACTCAACATTCCCCCATTTTATCTTTTTTGAGTTGTTTTCTAATTTCGTACAACTCTTCATGACACCATCTGGAGTTTTCTGGGCAAAGATGCTGGAGTTGTTTGCCATTTCCTCCTCTGGCTCATTTTACAGATGGGGAAATTGAGGCAAACAGGGTTAAGTGACTTGTAAAGGGTCACAGAACTAGTAAGTCTCTGAGGCCAGATTTGAGCTCAATAAATGCATCTTCCTGACTCCAAGCCTGGATTCTATCCACCACACCACCTAGCTGCCCCAAATGTTGTTGTTTTTCAGTCATGTCTGACTCTTAGGGACAACATTTGGGGTTTTCTTGGCAAAGATGGTGGAATAGTTTGCCAATTCCTTCTCTGGCTCATTTTATGGATGAAGAAACTTCTATCATCATTCATATAACATGGTCCCTATTCCCTTTGCCTTCCTGGCTATCCTCCTTGACACACGATGCAACTTGCCAATGTGGCCCCCAAAACTGAATAGAATACTCCAGTCTGACCACATCAGAGGACAGGAGGACTAGGTTCTCTTCCTCATTCTGGATACTTCTGCCTCTATTATGAATGAAAAAGTTTCTAGGATGCATGGATGGATGAAAAAAGGCATCCATTCAGCAGTTACTATATGACAGGCACGATGCAAAATGCTGTAGATACAAAGCAAGACATTCCCCTGATCCCCTCAAGGAACTTACATTCCTAATGGGGGAGAAGCAACACATAATGGGAGAGCTTTGAGATTTTATTCCCTTTCTACATTGCTTCATTGATTTTTACTGAATTGAAAGTCCCCTCAAATAATCCCCACCCTGATCAAAGTCATCTAAAACTCAGACTTGGGACTTGTTCTCGTTGTTTAAGATATAGCAGAACCCTAGCACTATTTGGGGGAACAAGACTAATGCCCACCCAGCATAGAGAAGTGATTTTTCTGGGAGATGATTTGATACACTGCATTGCTGAATCTGGATGCTAACGAATCAGAAGAAAGCAGTTCTTTATCCTTTTCACAACCATGTCCATGGAAAGGGGTCCTGTGGCTCTCCCTTTGTAAGTTCTCTCCTCCCATGTATTCTTATCCCTAATCCCAAAGTCTTTTTTCCTCTGGATTGTTGTTGCTGTTGCTGAGTCATGTCAGTTATATCCAACTCTTTATGGCCCTGCAAAGACACTACAATGGTTTGCCATTTCCTTCTCCAGCTCATTTCATAGATGAGGAAATTGAGGTAAATCAGGTTACATGACTTGCTCAGGGTCACACAGCTAGTAGGTGTCTGAAGCTAGATTTAAACACAGGAAAATAAGTCTTCCCCACTCCAGACTCAGCACTCTATCCACTGCACCACCCAGCTGCCTTCTCTGGATGAAACAATTCCTATAATCTCAGAGTTGGAAGGGACCTCAGAGGCCATCTAACCCAACAACCCATGCCTAAACAAGTCTTTCCTTTACAAACTTAAATGGTCTTCCCAGTTTGGCTTGAAGACCTCAAGTGATGATGAGCTCACCACCTCTCAAAGCTGCCCATCCCCTTTTGGTGCTTTGTAATTTGGTTGATTGTATTTTCCCAAATAATCTTTTCTATAGCTCTGGTAGGACATTTTCCTTTCATTGGGGCTGACTTGATCTCTTTGCCCCTTCCTTCCTCCAGTCTCCAGATTGCTCCTAGTTCTTCCCTCTGGACTCAATCAAAGCAGGTCTAATTTCTCTTCCGTGATACAGCTCCTCAAATACTCAAAGACAGTTCTTAGCTCTCCCATTCATTTCTCCATCCTTAGGCTAAGGATGCCCAATTCCTTCAGTCAAACCTCATGTGGGTTTATTTCCCCTATCTTTCTAAATCCTTCTCCCCAAACCTTCTATAGTAGCTGAAGAAACCTGACAGCTATGCCTTCCCACAAAGGTCATACAGTCATAAGACTGCCCCAACACATACAAGTTTGTCTTTGAGACCAAAGTCCTGGCAGGCAGGAGGCCTGAATTCCCCCTCATGCTCCCTCCAGTCCTGAGTTCTTATCCCTTAAGGATAAATCATAAGCCAATACTTCTCAAGGGAGCAAGGCTCCTTCCTTAAGTCCCCAAGATATTGGATTATACCTACTGACCTTTGATTTTGTAGGTAGAAGCTTTCTGGGAAATGAAGCAGTGGCAATCCTGACTTTGGGGCTGAAATATCTAGACCAATGATGGTGAACCTTTTTGAGATTGAGTGTCACGTCCTGCCCATCCCCAGAAACCACCACCTTGCCCCTCGCCCCCCCTTACCTCAGACAGGGAAGGGAGAAAGCACCTCTACTGGGTTGCTGGGCAAGACGGGTGGGTAATAAGAGAAATGTCCTCAGCACAGGTGAAGAATGAGAGGGGAGTGGCTCAAGTGCTCTGCTCCCCTACAGCTCTGCCACCTGTGCCCACCTTACCCTCTGTGCATACCCATTGGGCTGCTGTGCAGAGGGGCAAGGGATATGAAAAAAATATCATCAGGCACAGTGGAGAGAGGATGGGGAGCAGCTCCACTCAAGTTCCTCTGCCTTTCTAGTAACAAACTTGGGGGCAAGGGACAGTGCATGCACCCACAGAGAGCACTTTGCATGCCTTCTTTGGCACCTGTGCTATGGTTTGCTAGCACTGATCTAGACTAAAACACCAAACTGCCCTCGGAGTTCTAATCCTTACTCTCCCCACCTTGCTATGGGATCTCACGCAATTCTTTATCCCTAATTTTTTTCATACATCTAATAAAAAAGAGACCCAAGAGCTCTTTAAGGCAGGAACTGTTTGTTGACTATTTTGTTTGACTTCGTATGCCCAACACCTAGCCCAGTGTGTATATCACTTGAATAACTGGGATCACTTTTTTAAAATATATAAATAAATTAGGTCATGAACCATTTAAAAAAAAAACACCTGATGAGTTCTTAATAAATGCCAACTGTGTATTTGTGCAGAATTAGCCTGATGACCTCTTCTGCCTTTTACATCTGGCAGATTAAGCCTGGGCACCTGCACAAGTGTCCTAAGCCCTCAATAGATGTCTGGTGACAGTTCTGATGTCTTCTTCCCTAGGGCTGAAAGCCTCTTTGGAACGGCTACAGTTAGAGTACGTGGACGTGGTATTTGCCAACAGGCCTGACCCTAACACTCCTATGGAAGGTAGGTCCTCTTGATAAAACACCAGCCACCATCTCCCCACCCAAACCCAGGTGTGATTGTCCATGAGACGGAGGCATGTTGAGGGGAGGCAGCTGATCCCACCGACCCAATGCCAGGGCGCAAGACCACGCGGGCTCAGCGTGGAGAGCCAACCAGCAAGCCACAGAGATACTTTTTAACCTTCCATGTCCGTGGTTTGGCCAGGGAAGGTGGGATCTCTCAGGCCTGGAAGTGACAAGGGAGACCAGGCAGGGTGGAGGGCAAGACCCCTCCTGCTGGAAAAGAGACCCAGGTATCTCTCCATCCAATACCCCCTTCCTCAAGCCCCTCTGCCAACATCTCCTCGCTGGGAGGAGAACTCTGTCCTTGCCTCTCTGGTTTCACATCCAACCTCGTGCTCACCTTCTGTGTTTCTCGATTGCATGGAATGTTGAACCCCCTCCCCAAGTTAACATCTCCTTAGCAAAGCAGGGCCCCACTAATCCTCTGATCTGTCCTGTTTGTGTTCTCTCCAGCCGTGTTTTGTTGGGTGTCTTAGTGTCCTTTGCTTGGGGGTGGAATGAGTTAGGCATCTTCTCTCGTGTCAGGGGAGCAACGCTCGATGTTGGAAGGGGTTGGAGGATTTGGGTCTTTGGTTCTCTGAGCCCGCCCATTGGCCCCCTCACTACTTGGCCACAGACCTCTCCTCCTTGGTTGCTTCACTGCTTCAGAAACCTAGAAAATCATGCATCTGAGATGTGATTCCCTCCCATCCCCCATCAGTTTATTTATACCGATATATTTTCCTTAAAACAAGTGGTCTTTGAAAGGTGATTTATGCCTCCCTCCCCTCCCCTCCTGCCCCCCTTTGTCATAGCGTGCCTTACAGTATTCCAGCAGTTATAAACTCTGGTCTCTTTAAATCTTTCTTTTATCACCAGGGGACCCATTTAGTTCTTCCAAGTCAAGAACATTCATCATAGAAGGTACATAGTACCCGCAGTCCGACTATTGACTTCTGTGTCCAAGTGGCATTTTATGAGACAGATTCTGTATTTTATTTACACTACTCCCTTACACCCTGATGACAAACTTCTCCATAAAATGCATAAAGAAAAAAACTGCCCTCTGAGAACATCTTGCAAGTAAAAGGAAAAAGCCAACTAGCCTCTTAGTTCCTAGTGTCCCCCTCCCCTGTACCCCAGTTCATGTGGTCACGACATTCCTTTCTCCCTCTCCTCCTCTCCCTTTTCTGCATGCCTGCCCCCACCAGCCCCACCCCGGCGTGCTTGTATTGCTAGAGAGCTCATCAGGTGATGGTTCTGCCTGGGGGCCTCCTCTCTGTTTGGGGGGGACAGTAGTGGTGCCCCATGACATCTCTGCCGCACTCAGGGAGTACTGGCTGGAGGCGTGGGTGGGCTTTGACGAGGCATGAACAGATCAGCAGCCCCCAGGCCATCTAGTCTGGGCCCTCATCCCCATTTTCCCAAGACCTTGACATTGCAACACCCGTGTCTCTGTTCAGAGGCGTAGCGTGGAAGCTGGTAAGTGTGCATTTTTGCCAGATGGCTGGCTGGTCAGTGCCAGCTCTCCCTACGGCAAACTCCCCGTAGGCTTGCTGGTTGTTTGGTTGGCCCTCCTGAGCAATTGATCTCCAGCTGCTGGGCTGCCTGCTGATTGGTTCACCCCTTGCCGTGTTACCTGATCTCTCCATGGAGAGGAGACTGACTGGATCCTTCTTCTCCCAGAGAATGAGGACTAGAGTTGGGCAAAATTTGGAAAACACTAGTGGCATGGAGGGGCTGGGCTTCCACTGCCCATGAAGTCCCTGCACCCTCGCCAAGGTAAAAGGTGACCCAGCATCCCCCA
>NC_077230.1:405682417-405687417 GCF_027887165.1 Monodelphis domestica | reverse complement strand
GAGAGTGTTTCTAAAAATCAAACAAAACTCGGGGAATGCAGAAGAGAGCCCAGGCCGTGCACAGGCTTGGATAGGGACCACACACCCTCCCGCCTCTCAGGGCTATCAGTGCAGAGTTCACCCAGCTACCATGAATGGGACAAAGAGGAGTGTCTCATTGGGGCATAATAATAGCAACAATAATCATGACTGCCATATAGCACTTTAGGGGGATCCAATCTGATCTTCTTAAGACCCTCTGCCTTAAGTGCACCAGCTATCATCATCATCATCATCATCACCATCATCATCACTACTACTATTACTACCCATTTTACAGATGAGAAAACAGGGAGTTAGAGAAGTCAATCTGGAGGCCTTTATTATACAATTACTATGCCCTAGCAACTTGCCCATACTTGTCAGAGAGAGGCTCTTCCCTATCCCTCCTGACTAATTCTAGCTCTAGAGGAAACCACTACACTCCAGTAGAGGTCCATGATAGAAAAGATTGCTCACTCTCCCTAGCAGGGGTAGAGATTTGTGGGTAATCTCTCCAGAGTATTTTGAATGAGCTTTATTATTCCCAATACCAGTATCTGGCCAAGGGAGAACACCAGTCCAGAAGTGCCATCTTGACCTCTCCCTCCCTATAAATTGGATATTACTCAAATTGTGAATTGGGCAATTAGCCAACACGAACATCCATCCCCAAGTTCTCAGTGACTGCAGATATCTCTGTGGCAGTCTTTGGAGCCTTCCTCAAGGCACGGTGATGGGGGCATCCCTGCCAACCTGGAAACGCCTTGCCCAGAGAGGTTGCCCAGGCCAAGTCTGAAGGCAATGGCTCAAAGGTTATAGAGCTGGAAGGGACCTAGGAGAGGATTTAGTCCAATACTGTCATCTTAAAGATAAGAAAAATGATTGTTAAGTCCTAGGAGAAACCCAATCGATCATGATGTTGACGAATCTCTCCCCAGTGCAAGGCTTAATTCCAGTTTGGGGGCAAACCTAACCTTTTTCAGTGGCCTCACTTTTCCCAGTCCTTTGATAGCCAAGAAGTTGACCCATGGAACTGGATGGGGATCTGGTGGTGAAATGCTAAGGACTTATTTTTAGAAACACTTCTTCTCAGACTTTCATTTCCACATTACATTTTGCAATCTGCCTTGCAAGCACTGTATTATTCTTAGGGCCTTCCTGCCTTCCCTGCCCAGTGCCCCAGACGTCTCTGGGGACCTTGGGATAATCCACTGGAATAATCCAACACACCAGTAAGCACATACAAAGATTAAATGAAATTATAACCATTGGAAGCCGAGTTGTCCCATTTTTGATGTAGCAGCATACCCCATGGGACCACACCAACCAAACGAGCCCCTAATCAGTAGCTGTTTATTCCTCTAAAACTCAGACAATAGGAAGAGTCCATCCTACTGGCTTTCTTTTCTTTGATTTTCTTTTTTCTGCCTGGCTCTCTTACCTTTGATTTGTTTCTTAAAGGGGCAATTAGAGACTGCCCAGGATTTCTTCTTTGGGTCACCAGAATCCCCAGGGGCTAAGGACTCGGGGTAAGCCTGGAATGGAGATGGAGATCCTGAGGAGTCCTCAGTCCCACATATTAGCTCCCTGACTGTCTAGCTCAGAGCACTGCTCCTCTCCAAGGACCTAAGTTCAAGAGTTCCCTCTTCCCTCTAAGAATCTGCCCTTCTGTGATGGACAATGCCTTTTTTTTTTAAAATGGAAGGAAAGAAAGAAACTGGACAAGGATGTATACTCTTCCACATTTTGGTATGTGAATAAATGGGACAGACCCTAGTTGTCCAAGGCTGCTCCTGCAGAATACGCCCCTGTCTGAGAGCCCGACCTCCTGCCAGAACTGGCTTGAGCTCATTAAAGGGGGAAAATGCAATTTCTTGTGCCCCATCTCCGTCTACAAACTAGATAACCCCCAATCCTTCAGCCCTACTCTTTGAACATGCAAATACCCTAGTTTGAGTCATTCCATTCCAGACTCCAGTATTGATTTGAAAGGACTTGAAGCAAAGGGATGAAAATGGGTCACGTCAGGCATTATTTCCATATGACTGTCTCCTGTGTTTCACCTCTTTCATTGTAAACTTCAGCAGGCTGAGCTAATCGAATCTCAACCTCTATTCTTCCCTAGACTAGAAACCCCATAGAGTGGGGGTCTTAAATCTCATTTCTCCGGTCTCATCCTTCCCTCCTTCCAGTCTAATCTACCCTATCTAAAGGTCATATCCATACAGAATCCCTTTCTTCCTTCCTTCCTTCCTTTCTTTCCTTCTCTCTTTCTTGAGAGGTATTTGTCGTTAAACAGGGGAATTATTCCTGATCAACTTATTGGGCCTATTTGTTGTTTTGTTTTGTTTGTTTTTACTTCCTTCCCCCTGAAAACCCCTCCTGTACTCAAGTTTGAAGCCTGGAAATACACTGCTTGCAAGATGTCTTTGCTGTAAACTCTCTCCCTTCTTCCCTTGGTGTCCTGCCCTTTAATTTGCCAGATGCTCCCCGGGCAGCAGACCATTATCCTAACCTCTCCCCACTCGCTTTCCCTTTCCTTTGTGACAGAGACCGTCCGAGCCATGACGCACGTCATCAACCAAGGAATGGCCATGTACTGGGGCACATCCCGCTGGAGCTCCATGGAGATAATGGTACTGGGGGGCCCTCCACCTCCATCATGACCTTTGAGAACAAACAAGGCTGTCCAGAGGGGCCAAGCTGGCTGTGGAATACTATAATGATACAGTTATCCTATACAAAGATATTTATCCATGAGAATATCCCTTGAGAGGTGGGACTGGGGAAATGATTTTATGAGTATAGGGCACTCCCAATAAGGAAACGCTCTCCACCAGTGTAGATGGGCTCCCAACTCTGTGACTTGATCATTGAGGAGTTAAGTGGCTTACCCAGGGCCACACAACCAGTATGTAGCAGAGGTAGCTCCTGAACTCAGCTCTTCTTGACTTCAAGACTGGTTCTCTGCCCAAGACCTCTCAACGCTATCCTCTAGATACATACAAATAATAATGGCACTTGTTAATATTACTAGTCCTCCAGGGAATCCGGGATCTCCTCAATGGGATACATCCTCCATTAGTGCAGAGCACGAGTCATTGGGTGCAATTGTTCTCCATGTTCTTTCCTGCATCAAGCATACAGAAACATCTCGCCCAGTGAGCCAGGGATGGGGCTTCCTTACATCCTCTTGATGTTCTGTCGATACCAGTGGATCAAAGAATTAGCTCCAGAAGGCTACTCAAAGCCCTCGTTTTTACAAGTGAGGAAACTGAGGCACAGAGAATTTAAGGAGCTTGCCCAGGGCCACACAGATAACAAATTTTAGAAGCAGGATTTGAACCCAGTTCTTCCTGGCTCCAAATCCAGTGCCCCATCCACTATGCTATGCTGCCTCTCGCCATCCATGATTTCACTTGATTCTCATAACAGCCCTGTGAAGCGAGATGTTCTGATCCCTGCATTACTCATGAAGAAACAGTCTCAGGGACACATTAAATGGCGTAATGATGGCCCTACAGCTAGTAAGCAGCAGAGGCAAGACTGAAGCCTGGCCCTTCTGATTCCAGGACTCTCTGCACTAAGCCTCCATTTTTTAAAATTCTTATGGTAAAAATATAATAATCATTATTTATTATTCATCATGAGAATGAAGTGGCATGGCTTTGGCTTTCCTTAATAATCCTGAGGAACTATTTTAATTATCCTCAATAACAATTAGTATTAATTTTTTATTCATTATTTTATTTATTTTTATTTATTTTTATTATGTATTATACATACAATATATAATAATATATATTAATATTTTAAAAAAACATCTCCCCGAGTACTTTATAGGGTACCAAGTGCTTTCCCGGGCATTATCTCATTCAATCATTCCTTTTTGCTTTTTACACCCCTACTTTCTGTCCAAATGACAACTCTAAGACAGAAAGGCAAAGACTAGACAATGGGGGTTCAGTGACTTGCCCAGGGTCACATAGCTAGGAAGTGTCTGAGGCCACATTTGAACCCAGGACCTCCCAACTCCAGGCTTGGTGCTCTACCAGCTGTGCCACCAGCTGTCCCCTTTATTTGATCTTCAGAAGCCAATCTTGGACCACTCTAAGAGAGGTTTGGCTTCTAGGAATTAGGATACAGTCATCCTGCCATTCTCTGCCCTGGTCAGATCATGCTTGGAGTCTCCTATTTAGTTCTGAGGACCCTGTTTTAAACAGATATTTGTGGGCAGATAGATGGCTTAGGGGATTGAGAGCCAACTCTAGAGATGGGAGGTCCTGGGTTCAAATCTGGCCTCAGAACCTTCCTAGCTGGGTGACCCTGGACAAGTCACTTAACCCCCATTGCCTAGCCCTTACCACTCTTCTGCCTTAGAACCAATATACAGTGTTGATTCTAAGATGGAAAATGAGGGTTTAAAAACAAACAAACAAACAAACAAGAGAGGCAGTTTAACATGGTGGAGAAAGAGCCAATAAGATTCAAGTTCAATTCCCACTCCTGACAGTTACTGTCTATGTGACCTTGGACAAGTTCCTCTAGGCCCAGTGGATAGAGCACCAGACCTGGAGTCAGAACTAAGTTCAAATCCAGCCTCAGACACTTACTAGCTGGGTGACCCTGGACAAGTCACTTCACCCTGTTTGCCTCTGTTTCCTCCTCTGTAAAATGAGCTGGAGAAGGAAATGGTCTAGTCCAATATCTGCCAAGAAAAACCCCAAATGGGGTCACAAACAGTTAAACCGCACTGAAGTGACTAAATGAGAATTGTTCATCTAGCTTCCCTTGGAGGCCAAGCAAAGCTGCTCCATCTGACCCACAACAGTTTTTCAAGGACCTAAAGATGGCGGCAGTGACCTCTGTGAGTCTTCTCTTCTCCAACATGTTGTTGCCATTGTTGTTCAGTTCAATTGTGTCCAACTCTTTGTGACCCTATTTGGGGTTTTCTTGGCAAAGATGCTGGAGGGGTTGGC
>NC_077230.1:405604917-405677417 GCF_027887165.1 Monodelphis domestica | reverse complement strand
TTGCTGCATATCTCTTTTGTATATATTTAATGAGGAAGGAGGGAAGAGAAAGGAACAAGCATCTATTAAGCACCTACTATGTGCCAGGCATTGTGCTAAATGCTTTACAAATATTATCTCATTTGAGCCTAACAAAACCCTGAGAGGTGGGATCTATTATTATCTCCATTTTGCAGATGAGGAAACTGAGGAAGGCAGATTAAAATGACTTACCTAAGGTCACAAGCTAGAAAGGGACTGGCATAGATTTGAACTCAGGTCTTCCTGACCCTTAGCACAGCATTCTATGTACAATACCACCCAGAGCCCTTGGAAGGAAGGGAAAAAGGAAGTAACAAACAAAAAAAGAAAAAGAAAAAGGAAGGAAGGAAGGATGAGAGGGAGAGGAAAGAAGGAAGGAAGGAAGGAAGGAAGGAAGGAAGGAAGGAAGGAAGGAAGGAAGGAAGGAAGGAAGGAAGGAAGGAAGGAAGGAAGGAAGGAAGGAAGGAAGGAAGGAAGGAAGGAAGGAAGGAAGGAAGGAAGGAAGGAAGGAAGGAAGGAAAAAAGTTTATTCAGCATTTACCATGTACTGTGCTAAGGGTTAGAGATGGGGAACAAAAGAAAAGACAACCTCAGCCCTCAAAGACATTTTTGATAATAGGAGACAAAAAAAAAGGAACTTTTCTGGGCAGCTAGGTGGCTCAGTGCATAGAGACCCGGACCTGAAGACAGGAAGTCCTGGGTTCCTATGTGGCCTCAATCACTGCCTGCCAAGTTACCTAACCCCCATTACGTAGCCATTACGGATGTTCCACCTTGGTACTAATAGGTGGTATCAACCCTAAGGCAGAAGGCAAGGGTTTTAAAAGAAAAAGCAATGGCCAGGGAATGGTGTTTTGGTCCTGAAAATTCCATGACCAATAAATGGAACCCATGTGGAGCAATGGCAGAGCTGATTTGATCCCTGGAAGGGGGTGGGGAAGGGGGCCAGGGCTTTGAGGAAACACAGCAGAAAGATGGCCAGGGCATAGGGAGTAAAGGGGAAACATGGCTGAGATGTGCCTGAAAGGATGCACCACTGACCAGCCAGGCTAAAGAGCGCCAGGACAGTTCTGGAAACCGAGTCCTCATTCCAGAGCACAGTCTGGGCAGCTAACAAAAAGATGGCCGTACGAGGCAGTGTACGGTGTTTCCTCCCCATGGAACGTAAGCTCCTTGAGGGCAGGGACCATTTTGGTTTTGTCCTTCTGCCTCCATAGCCTGGCCCAGTAGGTACCTAATAGATGCCTGTTGAATGGAACTTTTTCTCCTCTTCGCCCTAGCCTGGTGTCTGCGGAACGAGGGCGTCAGCTCCGTGTTGCTAGGTGCTTCTAATGCGGACCAGCTAATGGAGAACATTGGTGCGATACAGGTGAGGCCCTGCTGCATGGGGGGAGGCTGAGGACAGCCTCCCGGGGCCAGTGGCAGCTCCACCTTCCCTCGGTGCCCACAAGCCCCCAACTACCTGTCCCAGGGCAGGGTTTCCCAGAGGCTCAGGCTGGGGGAGCTCTCCACTGAGGCAGCAGGGCCATCTCAAGGCTTAACTTAGAAGCCTCTCTGCAGCCTGCTCTCCTTCCAGCTGCAGGGAATCCTCTCATTGGCTAGCCCTGGAGCCCACCATGGCCATGCCGAGGTAGCCGATGTCCGTGCCTGGCATGCTGTAAGCGCTGAGCGCTCTAACAACCCCATGATCACGAAGCTGGGAGTGGACTCTTACTGGACACTCTCGGGGAGCTCTTTGCACAGACTCCGTGTCCTGTCTCTGATCTGGGTTGAAATTCTAGGCCATTTTATTCCCAGCAGCAAGTGGCACCTCTCATGGGTCCTGGGTGTTCACCCTGGGGGGGTGGGGTACAGTAGGGAGGAGCAGGGGGTACAAACACTGGCCAAAGGCTTTCGTCCCTCCCGGCTGCCTCCTAAGAGTCTCCCTTCCTCCAGGCCCCCCAAACTTTCTCAAATGCCAAGACCAAGTTTCCCTTTGCTACTTCTCGGTCACATAGATTGGGTACCGATTCCACAGACCAATAGGAGGAATACTGGAAGATTCCAGCAAGCCCCCGGCCACCCATGACCCACAGGCTGTTTGTCTTTGCAGGTTCTTCCCAAATTGTCGTCTTCCATCATCCATGAGATTGATAGTATTTTGGGCAATAAACCCTACAGCAAAAAGGATTACCGATCCTAACCCTCCCTTCCTCCCTCCCTTCCCACCCGGATCTGCTTGGACAGTTACTTTTCCCCTCCTACCTAGTCTCCTGTTCGTTTGCTTAAGCTGTTATTGAAGCAAGGCAATGTGCTTTTGCATCCAAGAATATGTGTCGAGATGTCCCAGGGAAGATCTTTCAGATGTTGCTGTGAGACCACATAACGCTGCTTTACTATAATAAAGTTTATTTCGTGCTCAAGAAACAGTCCAGGTGAGGAAGGCTCCCCCAACGTGCTCTCCGCCCCGACAGGCTGTCTCTGCTCAGCTCATCCTCTTGGAAAAAGGCAATCAAGGTTCCCCCTTCCTCCTCCTCCTCCTCCTCTTCTGCCTCATCCAGACAAAGCTCCCTGAACAGACCTAATCTAGAACTGGTTTCTGTTGTCTGATCAGAGATGTGGTGAGTTCTACTTGGAGAAGCCCCCATCCATGTGTGTTTGGAAGTACTTTGTTGTTTTTCTGTTTAAACATACACACAATGTATTTCGAGAATGCAGTTTTTCATGGTAGCCATGGATGTCTGTGTTGACCAGATGAGCAATAAGGAAGCCTCCAGAATATCCCCTCCCTTCACTCCCCAGCTAGTACAGGTTGCCGTCAACCTTTTCTCGGTGGTAGCTGTCCATTCTTGGTTTCTCAGCAGAACACCGGCCCAGGATTGGAGGGTTTGCTCAAAGAATACTTTCCCTCTTCTTGCCTCCCCCACCACAGCCTCCATGACTGTCCCATGCTCTTCCTTATTTGTAGGCTTCAGGCTTCATTTGAGATTCTAGAAAGATACAGAGATCTCCTTGTATCTGACCCTGGAGTTTAGTTTAAAGGTACATCTCTGCTTTCCCCAATGGCCCAGAAAAAGTCAGAGTGGATCCAGGGACAGCTGGGAAATGAAAATGGAACTTAAGGAGTGCTTTTAGTACGGCCCCCTGTTTAGGAAGGAGGCCCTGGTTTTCCACACATCATACCAGAGGGAGAGTCTCAAAAAGAAACCCAGCAGCCACATTGCCAGAATAGCAGGAAAGAATGGCCACCCCAGAAGTGTCCTTCCCCAAAACTGACAGCATCCCATTCTCCTTTGTGAGACTAAAGGACAACTTGGGATAACTGGATAATGCCCCAAGAGGGAAAGTCTGAGACATGGGCTTTTATGAAGTAGAAGATGGTGGGGCAGCTAGGTAGCACAGTGGATAGAGTGCCAGGCCTAGAGTCAAGAGGACCTGGTTCCCAATCTGGCTTCATACTTCCTAGATGTGTCACTCTGGGCAAGTCCCCTAACCTCAACTGCCTAACCTTTGCCACTCTTCTGTCTTAGAACTGATACAAAGACAGGTGGTACACGTTTAAAAAAATACTTAGAAGGATCCTTAGAGGTCCTCTAGCTCAACCCCCTTTTACAGATGAGAACACTGAGGCCCAACGAGGTAAAGGGACACAAGAGGGATGACCCCAGTCCTCTCACTCTTCCAGGCTCTTTCCACAATGCCATACTCTCTTCCTCCACACCAAACTGACCCCCTGGCCTCCCCATCAATAGATGAATTCCTAAAAAAGCCTTGTCAGCCCTTCTTTCTTATATTCTCCAAGGTAGCCACCTGCTCCCGAATCCTGTCCCTCAGTGTGCTTCCAGAGACCCCAGCAGGACACCTGGCACTTTTTAATCTCCTCCAATGACCTGGCCCAGAGCAGAGTGGCTAGAAATCCAGACAGGCAGCAACCCAGCTCTCTCTCAGAAGGATAAACCTTGGGGTTCACGAATGTGACTCCATTCTGCCTTTGAGACTTTGGCCAGAGGGTGAGTTCTCCCAAGGCAACCCCCACTCTCAAGGCAAAACATACACATATATACATACACGTACACTCACAGTGCACCAGAAATCCAAATCTCAAAGGAAACATGGCAGGCCTTCCTGGGCCACCCAGGAAACGTACACAGGGCTGATTTTACCCATCCCCCAGTCATCAGATGGGGGAAGAGCCACAGCGTGTCCTGAAATTCTGAGAAGAGGACGATAGGAAATCACATTCCCTCTCCAGCTGTATCTTTCTTCCCCTCCCCAGCCCTTAATGGCCAGTGGCTTTGGGGGTGTTCTCTGTGTCTGGAGTACATCCATCCCTCCTTTGTTTCTGAGAAGCTGGTATTCCCAGAAATTACCCAAAGGCCAGAAGGAGCCGCCACAAGGTAGCGATGTTGCCCGTGGTAACTGGTGTGAACCAAACCACGTGAGCTCATGAAAATCCAGACATTCCACTGGCACCTGGTTGAAATTTGCCCAGGAACAGGAGAGTCTAGCCCTTGATCCCTCCCTCAACAGACTATCCCAGCATCTCCTGAGGAGCTGATCCCAACCCACAAGCTATGAAGGCTTCCTCCTAGAGTAGGAAAAGGAAAGGGAGCACAAGAAAGAGAATCTCTAGAGAGAGAACCAATATCAGAAATCACTGGGAGCTCCTCTGCTGGCCAAAGCGTTATAAAATGCCCGCTCTGTCAAGCACCATATCAAGCAGTGAGATTTTAGGAGGATGGGCAAAAAGGAGGCCAGACTAGAGTCTCTATGAAGCTAACAGGCACTCTTAGTTAAGTCTGTCTTGTAAGAGAAGCCCCTGCCTTGCCCACCCCATCCATCACCCAATGATTAGAATGAGTCCCCAGGAAAGTGGCGGAAAGGTGGTACTGAGCAGGGAGTAGTGCCTGTGGTAAGACAGCCTCGGTGCCAGCTCTGCCAGAGAAGCTGCCAGTGTCTGAGCCAGGAGTGACCTCTCTCAAACATTGCTCCTAGTTCTTCCCCGAAGGGTCAAGCACAATGAGGGAGCTTATCCGGGGTACACGGGGTACCCCAATTAGCTGTGTCCATCAGTTAAACCAGTCAATCAACAAGCATTTATTGAACATCTCCCATGTGTCAGGCACAATGCTGGGTGCTGGAGATACAAAAACAAAGAATGAAACATGTCTTGGGGCACAGAAATGTGAGGCCAGCCCAGCACAGAGGGTGGTTCTCTGGGCTTGCACCATCCTGGCTTCCCAAGGTGATCAGGGCTGCAAAGGATGGAATCAGCATGAATGATGCTACTGAGAGGGCCTGGATTCTAGCATCACAAGCTCTAATGTCTTTATGTGGTGCCACAGACTTCCCTGTGTACCCCACAGGCTTCAGGGCAGGTAGGGGCTAATGATCCTTGTCAAGGGTCCCTTAACCCTTCAGGCCCTATTCCCTCCTTTGTAAAACTAAGCATGTGCACGTCCCTTCCACCACTGATGCTCCATTGATTCAGTGACTTGATGACTTGAAAAAGCAGCAGCACCCATTGTGGCCCATGATGGGTTCTCCAGGCCAGGGGAGGCTGACCTCCTCTGTGGGCAAACCCAGACCTTTCACTGTTCTCAGGAGGAAGCCATCTCTGCTTCCTTTTACTGACCAGCCTGGACCCATAGAATCTCAGAGTTGGAAGTGACTTGGGCAGATGAGGAAGAACCTAACCCAACAAGTAGTCATCAAGAACCTCCCACCACCTCCCAACTTATTCCTTTCATTGAGCCTAAATATGTCTCCTGGTTCTGCAGAAGGTAATCTTTCTTCCTGAGAAGGTCCCCTTGCCAGGAAGGAGAGCCTCCTGCTTACCCAGACAAATGGGCATGCCTCCATCCAGCTTGGCCAAAGCTTGATGCTAACATGGGCGCTACAGCAGGAGCTTGAGCCAGGAAGGACCCCCAGCTTGGTTCCTGGCTGCCAATAGGTTCAATGAAAAGATGAGAGAATATGGAAGTCCCAGGAGACCTTCAGTAGTGGCTCAAAAACATAAGAACTGATGAAAAACCCCAGGGGAGCCCAGTGCGCATTGGATGTATCACCAGTAGAAATAGAGAATTGGAAGAAATGCGAGTGGCCAGCTCATATCTAAAAGGATGCACCGGATTTAGAGCTGGGAAGGACCTTAGAAGCCAACCAGGCCATCTGATGCCATGGAGCCCTTGGGCAATGTGCTAAAGCTTATGGTCTCCTTCCAGTGCATAAAATCAAATGCATGGGATTACAAGAGAAACCACTTATTCTGACATAGTGATCAGTTTTTTTAAGTTCCTGGGACCAAGTTCAGAACCCCTGGTCTAAGTTAACCCCTTTGATTTCAGTGGGTTCAATAAAACTCCTTTTCAGATAAAAAACTGAGACCCAGAAGGCCAAAGTGATTTAGGCAATGTCACATAGTGTTAGAGGCAGGATTAGAATCCAGATCCTCTAGTTTCCTAGTCATTTTACCAAATGGTGTCTGTTGTGCATTAACAAGAACATCACAGGCCTCAAGGTGGGAAGGAGGGTGCCTCCTGCTGGTACCATGGCAACAGGAATAGTCCTGAGCCTCTCTGTTAGCAACTCAGATACCCAGCCATGTGCCCAGGTGCTGAGTGCCAGGAAGGGCGCCCTCACCACCCTCCTCAAGAGGTTTTAAAAGCAGGCCAGTGTAGACAGGAAGAAGCAAGGCTCCAGAATGGACACCGGGAGGAGGCAGGGAGGATCTAGAGGAGGATGCCAGGACAGGATGAGGTAGCCAACACCCTAAGAATGTCTCATAGCTCTGACCCCAGTTATGGATGGGAGTCTGATTTCTGGAAGATACAGTATTGAATATGGAATATTTATTGGTGCAGAACATCAACACCACTAAATATCCCCATTCATAAAGCCCAGAAGTGGTCAGGCATAGAGAACATGTCTCCTGCAGTGTTTTTTGCTTTATGGGTCCAGATTCGGGGATGGGATGGCTCTTTCCAACTCTTCAAACTACAGTGCTGAGCCTAGAGGTGGAGATACGCAATACATACAGGAACTGGCCCTGTTCCTTGCCTCCCCCTTAAAGATGGCCAAAGGGCCAATGGAGAAAAGAGTGCTGGGGGAGAGGCAAGCCATGGGGAAGAGGGACTGCAGTGTAGTCCTGGCCATTCCCTCAATCCAGCTAGGATCTAGGGCATGCCCCCTCCATACACTCCATCAGGTGGGGAGCGTGAGAGTCAGGAAAGAGATCTGGCTGCCCTTCTGAACACTCCATCAGGTGGCGAGTGTGAGAGTCAGAGAAGAGGTCTGGCCCCAGAAAGGCTTGAGGGAGAAGAGGTTGGGAGGGAGAATCCTCTACCAGCCTTGCTAGCTCCACCCTCTGGGTCTTTCTCTTTCCTCCAACCCAGGGTGCATATTATTAATGTTGTCCAGAGTTCAAGTGACAAAATTTTTTTTAAAAACCCATTCAGAGTGTCTGAACCTAAACCAATCATCTTTCCCAAAAGCCATTCGATCAGAGAATTTTTGTCTTTTTTCCGTGTGTCCTGAACCTTATCAGTGGCGGTCTGGGGACACCTCTGGATCCCTTCTCAGAATCAGCTTTTTAAATGCGAAAAATAAAATGCATAAGATGACAAAGGAAACCAGTGATGCTGGAGTAAAGATGTCAGCAACGTGGATGGGCCCCGTGAAATTGCAGGGCTCATGGATCCCCGATTAAGAGCTTCAGAATCAGGGTCCAATGGAAAAATCAGAGAGCCAGTTGAGTAGAGTTGACCTATGCCCCAAGTGGAATGGGTGGCCGGGGCTGGGGTCCAGCTTTCCATTGCTCTCCAATCACCAAGTGAAGGGTATCCATGGGCTCCTGCTCGCCATCACTTACAATGAAGCCTCCTCTCAAAGCCTCCGTCTCCCAGGTAACAAGAGGAGCTCATGCCCATCTTCTGTTCAATTCGTGTCATGTAAATAATGTGCTTTTATTTTTCTTGGGTTGGGGGTTTTATATCTATGTTACATGCGTGTGCATATGTCTGTAGGGATGTGTACATGCAGACATATATGACCGTGGTTTCTAAGCTAACTGCATATCCTAGATAGGCAAAATGTCCTTATAACTTCGCACTTCTAAGTGAAGATTCAGACCGAGATACAGCCATTGTATTTATGGAATGACAATAAAATATAAGCCTTATTTACTGCTCTCTCTGGCTCCTGGCTCCTAGTTTCCCCAAGAATCTGAGCTCTAAGCCGCCTCCCTGGAGTTGGGGATGAGGGGAAGGGAGGAAGGAGATAGTTCCTTATTCTCACCCCCTGGGATGAGAGTCAAAAGGAAAACCACCTGCATCCCAGCCCAGAAAATAGAGAGGATCCAGAACTGTCTGACTCATCTCCTGTCCTCACTCCAAAGCAACAGCTGCCTCTGGCCTCAGGGACCCTGGTAGACCTTTTGTGGATGTGTCCCCCCACCCCAGCCCCCTCCCACTTCACCAGTCAATTCAGCCTATAGAGCTCAGCAAGTCTACACTGACCAAGCATTCATGATGTGGCTCTTACCTTCCTAGGAAGAAGACATGTCTCCAACCACACACCCAGGACCAAAAAAGTTGTAGCTTTTTGTTGGGGCTGGAGGTGCCCCTATGTTTTCAGTTATCTACTTTTTGCTCAAGACCCAGACTCGTCTATTCTGTGTGTCCCTCCATAACACCAGACAACGTTGTTTTATCTCCTTATACTCTTTGTCACATTGGGCTGAGACAAATCCAGCACTGTAACTAAGGTGAGGTGATCAGGGCTTGATCCTAGGGCACTAAATCTTGAGGAGTGCTAAGAATATTTTCAGTCTTAAGACAACATAGAAATAAATGAGTTTACCTATTTAACAAACTATATAGCAAGATTAGTTAATATAGAAACCTACCAGTTGGCAGCTTCTTTTCCCCAGCTTACCCAGGAGCAGCCTCCTTAATCCCTCTACCACCCTCCCATAACCGAATTAAAGAAATATTTTGTGCCATTTGTCTGGTGCAAAATAAATCCAGCCCATATCCTTTGGTGGGGAATGAGAGAAAGAAGAACCAGAGATGGACCCATTTGGCATGATCCATCCTCACTTCCCCAGAGAGAACCCTGGGGGCTTTTCCCCATGTCATTGAGATACTTGGCCAAACTCTTGATTTATTCCTTTCTCAAAGGCTTTATTTAAAACACAGAAAACAAAAACAAATACACACAGAGTACAAAGTCGATGTGATTGTGTTGGCTACAGTATCTGTCAACCCTCCGACAAAAGGCCTGGTCGCTGTGCACCAAGGATAGCAAACAGAACATTTGTGGAATCATGGCAGCAAGATCACCATAGGAGCTCTGAGCTGCACGGTCGTGGGTAGAGAACCTGCCCGATCCCACCCCACCAGCATCCACACAGGCCCAGATATGGGATGCCCAAACTTCATCAGGAATGAAGCTTTTGGTGTTCAAAATAAAAGAAGAAGAAAGAAAAAAAAACCACTTGACCAAGGAACAGTCTTCTGAACACTGGCTGCCCCAGGTGACACAGTGGAAGAGGGAGTCAAGGTTCCTTGGGAAGGAAGCATAGACCTCAACAGATTCCTAAGCTAAGGGTGTTGGGTCAGCTTCCAGACACCAGGGCTTTGGCCAACCAGTCTCGGGTGAACAGCTCCAAGGCCGAGGGGAGGAGGAAGGTCCAGGTCTCAAATCACTACTTACTCCACGAGCTTATATCATACACAAGTACAAACACGTACACCCGCAAATCCATTGTGAGTTATCGTACCTAAAAAAATACTTTTTTCCCTTAAAAAAAATCTAGAAATTAAGACAAATTTCTCAACACAAAAACTTAATGACTTTGGGCTGTAAACATCAGGTTACATAAAACATGAGGGTTGCCAATTTCCTCGACAAAATATGCTTTAGAAGGAGAACTTATGGTGCAGTCATGTTGCCCCACGGCCTTGGCAACATCCCGGCTTGGCACAAAGTTTGGGGCTCTTTTGCTCAGCTAAGGCAGAGAAGACCAGAGAAGTCCAGATGTCAGCTACTTTTCCTGGCACCTTCACACAGCTTGGACTTCCCAGGGCTCTGCCCATCCTTTGGCTTCCTAGGAGCTCTGCCCATCCAAGTTCTTCCTCTCCTTTCAGCCGGAAACAAACACTTCCCCAGACTGGACAGACCCATCAATCCTCGTTCTTCAGACCCCATTTCTCCAAAGCATGCTTCAGTCTCTACTGCTCCCCATACTAGCTCCCCCCTATTAAAATGGGAGCTAATTGAGGATGAGAACTGCCTCCTTTTTGTATTTGTATCCCTAGAAGCTAGCACAGTATCTAGCACATAAGAGATGCTTAAGATAGGGACCAAGACAAGCCTTAGATTTTATTAACACAGGGAGCTCTCTTGACTATGACTGTCACAAATTGCAAGTCTTCAAGTTGAAGTGACTTGCCCGGGGCTCACCCGTGTTATCCGAGATGAGACTTGAACCCAGTTGTTCCTGGCTTCCAGGCCAGCTCTCTATCCACTATGCCAAGCACTTTTTCATTTGTCCCTTCATTCCTACTCAGATCCTCTTCATTCAAGCTGTGATATGCCTTTTATGTCGTTAAGAAACTCCAATTTAGGGATGGGAGAGAAAGGAATCTCTCTCCCTCCCTGCCTAATCAGAATGAACACCCTGAGGGCATGGGAAGGTGATGCCCAAGGGATTAGGGGTGGCCTACCCCCTTCAAGTCTGAGTCTCCCAGGTCTGCTCAATAAGCCTGGCACTTGGTCACAATCTCCAGGGGACACAACCAGCCAAGTCACTAATAAAGGACAATATGGAAGAGCAAAGAGATAGGGAGATTCTTCCCAAACATAATGATTAAGCAAGATTTTTTTAATTGTATCCATTTATGGTCCATTGAGATAGATTGGCATGGGAAGAAGGGAAGGACCAATAGAAACATGGAATACACTGGGAGAGCAAGGAGGATGTATCTGGTTTGACTTTCCCTAGATCCAAAAATAGCTATCACAGCCTGACAAAACAGACACACACGTGGTGTCAATAGAGCCTTCCAAGATACTCAGCCCCAAGGCCTTAGAGAAGCACAAGACTTCATTGATTTAAATAATAACACCATGAAAGAAACATCACAGAAGCGTATATAGATTTAGAACTGGAAAGAACCACAAGAAGCCACTGAGGCCAACCCCCCTCATTTTGAAGAAGAGGAAATTGAGGGAAGGGATTTTGCTCAGGGTCAAACCCTAGATGGGCTTCTAACCACACCACACAGGACCTGGGGTTTGCAAACTCTGCTCTGCCTGCATGGGAACTTGAAAAGGACCCAAGTAGATAGTTCAAAAGCTAATTCTCCTCTCTCTGCTTTGGACAGATGATGACTTTGCTTCCTTATTTAAAATGAAAAGGCTCTTCAGATCTAGTCTATTCAGGCATCCCCAAAAGATGTAGCTGACCAAATACTGGTCAGGGAAAAGAATGTGGTCATTGGTGATCACAGCCCACAGGGTCCCTTCTAGGACCAGGGTAGATACCTGGTTCCAATGAAGGGGAGGAACCCTAAGGTCCTCACAGAACAAAGGGATGACTAAGAAGACTCTAGGCAAAGCAAAAGCAGATAGGGATGGAAAGAGAGAGGGAGGAAAGAGAAAAGAATACATTAGCAGCAATACTGATTGAGAAAGCCATCAATTACTCATTCATTGAGTGAATAAAGTGACAGGGGTCACCCTTGGCAAAGGCAGTTTACTCCTCTTGGATGGAAAGTAGTGGACAACCCAACATGGGTTGTAGTGCCAAACCAACATGGCGCCAATGGTTTTTTAACACTTCACGTTATTTTCCAAAGACTTCATGAACAGAAGCCAGGGCATTGGTCTGAAGAGAGCAGATGATATAGTCATCTCACATCACTGGGCAACTTTCAGTCCTCTAGCAAGAGCTCTGCTCCAGAGGATGATGGGAAAAGGGTTACATTTAATGCTTGACCAAGGAAGAAAATTGTTCATGGAAGATCAGGGTAGAGTGATCTTGCAGCAGGCATCAACACACTCAACACACACACACACACACACACACACACACACACACACACACACACGTGCACACTCACCTATCAGCCTGAGCCAAGGATGAATTCAAGGGAGGAAGTGCTACTAAAGAGAACACAACACTTATGGAAAAGGCATACAATGAACCACTATGGACTTAAAATGGCCTCTTCATCCCATATTCTGCCATTTTAGGTAGCCAAGATTGATTTATCTGCTTCACATACTGTAATTTTTCAAGTCTTTGCCTAAATTTGAAATGCTTCCCCCTAATCCAGTGCTCTTGCAGCTTCTACTTTTAATTCAAACAAGGGGAGAAGGGGAGGGAAGTCTCCTACACCCACATGTGCTATCCTAGTATAGGCTTTGATCTGGAATGGGAGCATTTAGAAGAGGCTTTGAAGATCATTGAGTTGAACCCCCTCATATTACAAAGGAGAAGACCAAAGAGCCAGGCCTAGAAATGAGGCACATCACCTGTTCTAGGACACAGCAGCAACAGACATGACCCTTTTCCATTATGCCAAGCTGACACCCTACAAGCAAGCTATATCCATTCTAATAAGAATGTGGGCTCCTTGAGAACATGGATTGTTTTATGTATGTATTTGTATTCCCAGTACCTAGTACAATGCCTGGAACACAAAAACCACTTAATAAGAACCTGCTGTTGCTGTTGTGGCCCCTCTCCATGCTTGAACAGAAGTGTAATTGATCCCCTCAGTTCGTCCCAAGGAGAGGTCTCTAGAAACAAGGCCAACGATCAGCTCTGATGTTCACTACTCCTCTTCTCCTCGGTAAGCACTAGTATCCAGCCCTATAGGGTCCTCCCCCTTCCTTTCTCTTGCAGAAAGAGAGATTCAATTAATCTTGAGAAAATATGGTAGCAACTGGGAAACAAGAAGATGCAAGCCAGAGCCCTTTCCTAAGTAAAGACTTTGGTGGCTGAAAGGGGCAGAAAAGGACCTTTTGGAGTTAGAAAGTTTTCCACCCCTCAGGATGGAAAGGATCTGGAGAAGTCATCTAGTGTGTCCCCCCTGCCTTAAAACAGACCAACATCCAAACTATTGTAAGCCAATGAGAAGCTTTGTTATTGTTACCCCACCTGAAGATTCCTTGACCCACCAAAGCCCCTACTCCTTCCTAGATTCAGAGAATTTTACAATTCCCCACCCCCCTCTCCTGGGCCTCTGCTAGCCATCTAGCTCAACTCATATTTGACCATAATGCCCTATATGAAATTTCCAACAAATGGTTGTCTAGCAACAAAGACATCCAAGGAAGGGCAACTGTTAGGATCTGCCATTTTGAAAGCTCTCATTATTCCTAATTTCTGCCCACTGGAACCCAACAGAATAAGTCTATCCCCTATTCCAACTGACAACTCTTTAGATACTTAAAGATGACTAAAACCAACCTTGACCTAGTAGAGCAGTTAACACTAACCTTCTAGCAACATCAGAGGAAAATGGTGTCTCTCCACACTCTTTACCTTGGACCCAAGCAATCTCCTCTTCCCTCACCAGGAACATCTTATCCCAAGATCCTACAGCCTGAGCCCCTATTCTCTGATTCTCCACCACCCATTAGAGTGGCTCCAAGTATCACTATGATGAACCATGGTATATGAGGCAGGCTCCATGAGCCAGGATGGGAATAGACTTTGGACTAAGGAATCAATACCTTTATCCTCAGACCTGGCCGGATCTGGTTATCTGAACCCTGTCTCCAGCAGCATTCTTGCAGTAGAGCATTTTCAGGCAGAGCTCAAGCTATACCAAGCTGCCTCTGGGCTACTGGCAGGAGGGAGAGTTTGCAGAAAATAGCAAGAAGCATACAACTAGCCCTGTCCCAAGAGCAGGTCCTCATGGTGGCCAAGAAAAGACATCAAACCAGGCCAAAACTCAGCTGGAGAGACCAGAAGGCTGGGCCCAGCACCTGCCCCATAGCCTGTGGTCCAAAAGATGGGTCCCTTTGGCCTGAGGTGGTGCTGGGAGGACAGGCAGGAGCAGAAGTGGGCAGACGGTGCATGCAGCTGCTCAAACACAGTTATGGTGAGAAGAATCAGGAGGCAAACAGGAGGCTACACAAGACCATTGAGCCTTGTCTTAACTGGTAGGTGAGGGTTCACAAGTCTAGAAATGGGGGCTCCAGCGAGGTTTCCCTCTTGACTTTATGCATGTTGATAAAAACAGAGACATAAATACTGTTAACATTATAATCCTTCATAATTCATTCAACTTTTATCAAGACAAACTCTTCGAGTCTTCAATAAGAAAGTGCAAAAGATGTACAAATAAATGGAATCCCTTCTAAGAAGTTCTGGAAATGGGTTGGGTTTTTTTAAGTTGCTCTTTGTTTTTTCTTTTTTCTTTTTTTCCTTTTTTTCTTTCTTTTTTCTTTTTTCTTTTTTTTTTTTTGAAGAACACTTGAGATATGACATGGTGGCACTTCTGGACATCTGGCCCGTTAGGGCTAGGACTTAGTCTTCAATGCAGATGACATCACTGAGTTTCCCCTTTCGTCCCAAAGCAGCACCATCTTTAAGGGAGTCAGCTCCTTTTCTTTCGGGGTGGCTGGCAGGTGGCCCAGTGGGCGTGGCTGTAAGGACACAGAGAGGGAGGGGTTAACTATCCCCAATCCCCCCCACTGCTCTCTGCCAACTCCTCAGCTTTTCTGGCTTCTGAAGAGATGACTTTGGAGGGGGGTCCCCAAATCAGAGCTGACCACACTTAGTGGTTGGTCTCAGAAGACCATTCTTAGATGATCCCAATTCAGACACTTACTACCTGGGTGACTCAGGTCAAATTCCTTCCTCTTTCTAAAATGAGGGGGTTGTATTCACAGAAGTCCAGCAAAATCTATTATATTGTGAAGTGGCTTCCTGACCATAGATAAGTCCCTTCCCCTCTCTGGGTCTACGCCTCCTCATAAAATGAGAAGTTGAACTAGTTCATCACTATAGGGTAGATAAATGAATAAATCAATAGGTGGACTAATAGACAGAAAGAAAGCTAAATATATGGGTGGATAGATGGGGTAGATTAATAGGAAGATAGATAGATAGATAGATAGATAGATAGATAGATAGATAGATAGATAGATAGATAGATAGATAGATAGATGGGCAGATAGATGGGCAGATAGATAGATGGGTAGATAGATGAATGAATGGATAGATGGATGGGTGCATAGATAGAATGATAAATAGATGGATAGATAGATGAGTGGATGGATAGATAGACAGATAGGTAATAGATGGATAGATAGACAGATAAAATTATAGAGATATATGATAGATAGATAGATAGATAGATAGATAGATAGATAGATAGATAGATAGATAGATGAACAGACAGATGAACAGAGATGGATGGATGGATGGATGGATGGATGGATGGATGGGTGGATGGATGAAGAGATGAGGCCTTGACTTTTAAGTCTCAAGAGAGCATTTATTCGGGCTCCAGAGACCCAGAGAGTAAGAACTATCCATTGCCCCAAGAGGCAAGATATCCCTCTCACCTTGCCTCTGCCAACTTTCCAACAGAGATCTCTAGTTGTTCCTTACTCAGGATGGTTGGGTGCCCTCAGGCCCCCAGTGTCTCTATTCCAGCCAGAGAGGAGTTAAAGCTTAGAGGCTGAATAGTGTCCTAGGAAAAGACCATAATATCTTGGTGCAGAAGGCCTGCATTCAAATCCTGTCCCCTTTTCTAGCTGAGTGATGATTGGTAGATCCCTTCCAAATCTCTGGATATGTTTTCTTGGGGAGGGAAGGAAGGGTATGGAGTGTGGAATATTTGCAGGGATCCACAGGACTGGGCAAGGATCAAATGAGATCACAGGTATGAACTCCTTGGCCAACCTTAAATCACTATGTAACAGAAGAACGACTGCCCCCAAAGTGCCTGGGATAGCCTCGGTCTCCTTTTTACCTCTCAAACTTGTATCACTCAGGATGAAAAAGGAGGAAGGAAGAGGATTTCCACCTACTCCTTTCTTTCTGGGCAGAAAGTGAAACAATGGAGGTGTTTCTGATCTGAGCTCAACTTCACGATAATAACTGACATTTAAAAGACTTTCCATGCACTATCTCATTGGAACCTTACAGCAGCCCTCCATGATGATCATTTTCTAGATGAACTGAGAGAGATTCAGGTCATTACTAGGGTCAGAGAGCTCACAACTCTTAGAGGTGGGATGTAACAGACTTGTTATCCCTCTTTTCTAGACAATAAGACTGAAGCTCAGAAAGATTGGCGGTCTTTCCTAGAGTCACATAGGTTGCAAGTGTCAGAGGTAGGATTTGAATTCAACCAACCATGACACCATGAGCCATTGGAGACACCCAGGCTTGACAAAGATTGGCAGCCCAGAGAAGAAAGAGAACAACATGAATTCTGCTCCCTCCTGCCTGGAGGATGGCTCCTAGCCATCCCCATCCCTATCCCCACCCACAAACCACCTCTTCTTCCCACATGGTCTGCAGACCCCCCACCCTTTTCCACAGAATTGAACTCTCCCAGAATCCATGGTGGGTTTGGGTGGGTGAAAGACAAAATGAAGGCGAATAGTATGAGCCCCCATCCATGTGGACAAATGGAGGCAGGACATGATGAGTCTAAGCGAGCAGTGGTGGATTGTTGGCAGATTACATCTCAACACAGAGACAGACACGAACAGGCACACAGAGTCACAGACAAACAACCAGCTGGTTGATTACTTAACTACTTCATTCAGAGCTCCCCAAGAAATGTTTCTTAACACAACAGCATCTGATGAGGGCTGGATTTGGTGTGTCATGAAGGACCTGCCTTTCCCTCCAGCTCCTAGCCTGCGAGATGTGGCACTGATGCCCTATCTGCCCTGTGTGCCCATCACAAACCAACACTGAGCTCCAAGAAGCCTTGCCTGCTGCATCATAGCTAGGCACCAAAGCATCCTCCCCAGAATCACTTTTCCAAGCACCCTCAAGTGGTGGGCTACAAAACTGAACAGAGCACCATCTTGGCCCCAAACTTAGCAGACCAAGACCTGGTTCAATAAAGTCCCAACCAGGCAATGTGCCCAAGGCCAAAACAAAACCTCAGAGAGCAGCACAGCCATAATAAAATTCTAGAGGAGAAAATGAAGAAAGTAGACTTTACATAGACAGCGATTTAGGTGGGACCCTAGAGGCATCAAATGAGAGAAAATGTGTGCCATGATAAATAATCAACTAAATTATATATAGTAATAGTAATATAATTAAGTGTCATAATAATGCTAGCTATTATTATCATCATCTAGTCCAACCTACCCATTCTACAGATGAGGAGACTAAGGCCCAGAGTGGTGACGGGACAAGGTCGTACAGGAACAAAGTATCAAGGCATGGAGGAAAAATGTGGGAAAGGTTCAAGATAAAGAAGTGTGGAAGAGGGAGAAATTGGGATTTGAATGGAACCAAATTTTATAGTTGGATTTGAAGTTTATTATCGTTGGATTATAGTTGAAAATGGAATTTTATAATTAAGGATATCTAGTCAGAATGATCCGGGGAAGGGAAAAGACTTTTCATCTCTGTCCCACTGCCCAGCACAGTGGCTGGCACATAGTAGGCTTTAATAATTTTCCCAGTGACGGGTACATGGTAGCCACTTTTAACAGATGCTTGCTCGTGGCCAGTTCTAAGTGGGGTCATCAGCTAGTGTTTAAATGAGGACCCTGTGGCAGATGCTGTCCTAGGTCCCAACGAGACTTTATAAGAGAAACAGTTACTGCACTGTGCCGTCCCAGCCGTAGGGGACTTACAGATGAGGAAACCCCTTCTACTAATCAGATTGGCACCTTCTCCACAACTTAGGGTCCTTCATAGGGTTGCTTGGGGGCCCAAAGGAGGTATATTATCTATCCAGGATCACACAAGGGCAGGACTAGAATGCAAGACTGCCTGGCTCCAAAGCTGGATCTCTATCCAGTTCAATATAATTAATATAATATGATCATAATAGTTTTATGTTTCGATATTTTTAACTCTTGGTAGAGCCTGGACAGGGTCTTAACCACACAGTAAGAGCTGAATAAATGTTTCTTGACTTGACTTAAGCTGGGCAGGAGAAGGTAAGAAGACAGTTGGCTTTCTCAGTTAACACCTACATTGTGGTGCCTCAAAGTCCCAATGGGTTCCACACCCAAGCTTTGGGTCTCCAGGAAGAGCCAATGCCTTGAAGACTTGGGACACCCTTGGAGACCTGGCCTAGGGGCATCCCTGCCAACCTTCCTGCAAGAGATGTCACCAGCCAGCTTCCATTTGTACATCTGCCCTTCTCTCAGGAAAGGCACAAAGATGTCGGCAAACCATGGCAATAGGGAGAGGAAAGGCACAAAGATGTCGGCAAACCATGGCAATAGGGAGAAGGTGAGCTTCGTGGCTCAGGTATTTCTAGCAAGCACTAGCAGGTCTCAGGATTAAGATCCTCCAAAAAAAGACCCACTAGATAACAAGGAGGGTAAAAGGAAAGAGGGGGAGGCTGGAGATAGACACAGTGGGACACAGATGAGGAATACTTAGTGGGAGGGAGGCTCACAAAAGGACACACAAGGTTTAAGAACACTGAAGCAGTATGAGATAGTCAAAAGAGTATTTTTGCTTTTGAGATCAGAGGACCCGAGTTCAAATTCTGATTCTGGTCATTTATGTTGGACGAGTCACTTAAGCTCCATGGACCTCAGTTTCCTTCTCTGTAAAATAAGATCATTGGACAGGATTGCCTCTCATGTCCTTTGCAATTCTAAATCTAGGATCCTGGGACCTGAATTTAAATCTCAAGCTCTGCTGTTCACTCCCTGTAACCCTGGAGAAGTCATATCGTGTCTCTGGAACTCGGTTTCCTTCTCTGTGAAAAATAAGGAAGTTCAACCGGATGACCCTTCCTAAGTTTCCTTCTGGCTCTAATGGTGATAAGAGAAACTCTAGATCCCTTTGGCCTCCTGGACTCTATCTGGAGCAGAACTGGCTGTCCCTTTGGATGGAAGACCTAAAGAAAACCATAACCCCTGGAGGATGGAACCATAGAATGTGGTTAGCAGAGAGAAATAAGGGTCACCTTACCTCAGTTGGAAATGAGAACTGCAACAGAGGAAAATCTTGGAAACGGCTAAATATCTATTGATAAGAAAGAAAACATCTGGCTTGCCTACTGTCCTTTGGCTTTGTTTGTGGTCCCCTGAAATTTGCCGCTTAAAAATTCTCCATTAGGATGGGCTAGATACGTCCAACCTACCAGTCACATAGGGGCCGAGGGGCATCTGGCTGTAGTTGACAATCCCGCCTGGTCCAGGACCCCGGAAGTTTGGCCCAAAGTTGTTGTTGTACATCTGGGAGGAGCCGAAAGAACCCTGGAGGGCGAGGACTGAGGTTTCAATGCGGCCTCTCTCCCTTCTCCACCCAGAACCTCACCCTGCAGGCAGGTTAGCCTGGCTCCCCACGATGGAGGGGGTGGGAACGACCAGAGTGAGGGATGGGAAAGAGGGAGCGTCTGGGAAGAAAACTCCTGGGCCCGAGCTGGGGGCATGGAGCCCTGGGGGAAGGTTCCAGGCCCAGCTGGGCCAGCCTGACCTGCTGGACGGTGGGGTCTCCGGCTCGGTTTGTCAAGCGGCTCAGGATGCTGCGTTCCGACATCTGCAGGCGAGCGGCCACAGGCGGGATCCGGGACAACATGGAGGGCAGGCGGGTGACATCAGCCTTCATGTCACTCAAAAGTTCTTCCAGCTGGTTCAGTACTGCAAGATAGAAGGGCCCTCAACCTACTACCAAGTCCTCGCCTCCCTTGTGCCTCTACAGGTGCCAATCCCTCCCCTGGGTCACGAGACACTGTAGGGCAAGAGGGACAGAAAGTCGGTAGGGAGCGGGACTTCCATCTCCTGCTGCGCCGTCTCCTGCCTAATCTCCAGCCTTCGGAGGGAAGAGGAGAAGTGAGACAGGACCTCCCCTCTGACCGTGAGCCTTCCATCCTGTGCTGCTCCTGTGTCCTGTCTGATCTCCATCCTCCTCCAAGAAGAGGAGTCGTGCCATCCATTCAGTGATCAACAGACTCCCGGCTGGTCCTACCCCACCCCTCTCCATGGTTCTGACCCCTTGGAGGTCATCTTGCAAACCTTATTCCTCCTCCCTCATCACTCAATTCTTTACTCACATTCCTCTCAATCCTTCCTCTCACTCCAAAGTCCCATCCAAATGCTACCCAGCCCTTTCACGGTGCCCTCTGGAATTCCTGTTCCATAGGCAATAAATGTTCCTTGAACCTAAATCATTTCCTCTTCTGCTCCATCCATCTTTTAGCAGTCACTGAGATCTGGCTCCCCTCTAACGGCACAGCCTCCCTGACCACCCTTTCCAGTATTGACCGTATTTTTTTATATTGGTCAAGGAGGGAAAGTTGTTCCCCGTTGCCACTTCTAGGTCTTCTCCCTACCTCCATCACTCTATCAGTAACTTAACCTCCTCTGAGGTCCATGTAATTCATAATTACTACCCAATCAAAATCCTGCTAGCTCTTGTCTATACATCTTAAGATCATTCCCCTTTCTTCTTCAATGACTTTGGTCCATGGCTCACAATTCTTCTCTCCTCCCCAATTCCTATCCTCACACTAAGGATTTGGGGCAGACATATTAATTCTCCCTCAAACATCCTCCCTACTTAGTTCCTCAGTCTACTCACTTCCCCAAGAGCTACTCCTTCACCCCATCTTAGCCACAAAGAAAGACAGTCAAACCCTTGATCTTGCCATCACCCAGAAATGCACCAAATCTACGTTTAGGAATTCTGAACCTCTTATCTGACCACAAACTATTGATTTTTCACCTCTCCATCTTCTTACACCAAGCCCTATTCTTCATCCATACCACTCCCTCAATCCATTTCCCTCCCAGGCCATCTCCTGCACTATCAGCTCTCTCCTCTTCTCTGAATCTTGACTCTTGGTGAACACCATTTATCTCAACACTGGCCCCGTCATGTCCCTAACCCCTTTCACAATTGCACCTTGCCAAGCCTTAGTTCAGTCTTGGATCATTACCACTGCCCACCATCTGCATGTATGCTACTTGTACAAAGATGGAGAAAATCAGACAATTGTTCTGATTGGGTCCACTACAAATTTATGTTATAAATCTCTATAAAATGGACCCTCACTGCTGCTAGGCAATCCTGTTACTATACCTCCCTTTTTGATTCACTCTTTTATCCTCCACAGCAGTTCTTCCAAATCTTTTCATCCCTCCTCAAATCTCCCATGGCCCCCATTGGCCCCAACTGTCTCAGCTGAGAATCTTCCCTCATATTTTCCAGGGAAAAAAATTGAGGTCATTTGCTGTGAGACTCCTCTGCTTCCTTCTTCCTCATCTTCTACCACTCGTATGCCTTCTATCAATATGACCTCCATCATACCAGCCTCACACAGAACTGGCCTCATTTCTCTTATCCAGGCAAGTCACTGTACTGGCACAATCGACTCCATTATATCCCATCCCTGCCCCCCAGTGGATTGCCCCATCTGTCATCCTCACTCCATCATTTATTTTCAAACCCTTCCTGTCTACTGGCTTCTTCTCTACTACCTACAAAAATGCCCAAGTTTCCTCCACCCTCAAAAAGCTTCTCAAAAAACCCTTCCATCCCTGCTCTTATCCTAGATACCTTCTGCCCTTTGTAGAGACCCCTCCACTTTCTCTCCTCTCTCTTCTTAATCTTATAATCAAGCTTCCAATCTCATTCCATGGGAAGTGCTCTCTCCAGAGTGACCAATGATCTTTTAGTTGCCAAATCCAATGACCTTTTCTCTCTCCTCATTCTTCTGGAACTCTCTGCAGCCTTTGACACTGTTGATCACCTTCTTCTCCTGGATACTCTCTTCGCTCTAGGTTTTCAGGACACCATTCTCTCCTGGTTCTCCTCCTGCCTATCTGACTGCTCCTTCTCTGTCTCCTTTGCTGGATCCTCCTCCAGATCATGCCCCCTAACTGTAGTTGTCCAACTGGGCTCTGTCCTGTGCCCTCTTCTCTTCTGCATTTATACTACTTCACTTGGTAATCTCATCAGCTTCCAGGAATTTAATTATCCTTCCTATGCTGATGATTCTCAGATTTACCTTTCCTGCCTTAACTTCTCTGCTGATTTCTAGTCTCATTCTCCAAATGCCTTTCAGATATCTCAGACTGAATGTCTGATAAACATCTTAAGCTCACCATTTCCAAAACTGGACTGATCATCCTTCCCTCTAAACCCTCCCCATCTCCAAACTTCCCTCTCACTGCTGAGGCCAACACTATCCTCCTCCAGGTCCCTCAGGCTCCCAACCTAGGAGTCATCCTGGATTCCTCATTCTCTCGAGCACCCACCCCAGATCCAAGCTGTCACCATAGCCCATCCATTTCACCCCTGTAGCACCTCTCCAATACATCCCCTTCTCTCCTCTGACACCTCCAAAACCTCGATTATTGAAAGAGCTTCCAATGGGTCTGGCCTGCCTCCGGTCTCTCCCCACTCCAGGCCACCTTCTATCCAGTCACCAAACTGATTTTCTGAAAGCAGAATTCTGGCCATGTCACCCTCCCTAAATCAATAAACTGATGATTCTCTATGGCCTTTAGGAACAAATACAAAACTTCTTCTATCTGACATTCAAAGCCTTTTGCAACCCAGCCCCCTCCTCCCTTTCCAGTCTTCTTATACGTTATTCCCCAACACACTCTTGCACTGAGATAAAGAATGGAACTTGAGAGTCTCTTTTGCAGACATGAATTCAAATCCTGCCACTGACACTTGTCAGCTGTGTGGCTTTTAAAAAGTCATTTAGGGGCACCTAGATGGCTCTGTGGATAAAGAGCCAGGCCTAGAGATAGGATGTCCTGGATTCAAATCTGACCTCAGATACATCCTAGCTGTGTGATCCTGGACAAGTCACTTAATCCCCATTTCCTGAACCTTACTGCTCTTCTGCCTTAGAACCTATACTTGTACTCTAAGACAGAAGACAGGATTTTTTTATTAAGTCATTTAACAGAGTTCTCTAGGGCTCGATTTCCTCACCTTTCATGTCAGGGGGATGGATTAAATGAACCTGAAGGTCCTTTTCAGCTCTACATCAATGATCCTATGACCTGCACTACTAGAGGGAATTTCCCCACTGGGAGCTCCCTCTGTCAATGAAATCACAAATTGGGTCTAAAAAACAAAAATTATATACAAGGGCACTCAGCACCTATGGGGAACATTTGTCAAAGAAGAAAAAAAGGAAGGGATAAACATTTACATAGCACCTACTATGTGCCAGGCACTGTGCTAAGTGCTTTACAATTATTTTACATCTGACCCTCCCCAACAACTCTTCAAGGTAAATGCTGCTTTTATCCCCATTTTAGAGTTGAGAAAAGTGATCTGACAAGGGGCATCCAGCTAGTAAGTGCCTCCAAATCCTCCCAAGCACTGCAGAATTATAGTCATTATAGGCTCAGGGACTTAGAGCTAGAAAAAGCCCTTGGTAACCCTCAAATCTGACCATCTCATTTTGTAGATGAGGAAACTGAAGCCCAACGTTCCACAGTTGCCAAGTAATAGAATGACGGGGAGCACTCAACTCTTAGAACACTGTCTGGCAAACAGGAGGGGCTTAATTAATGCTTCCTGATTTGATGGAGTCTAAAGGCCATTCCCTTATTCCTTCCTTCCTTGCTTTATCACTTTAAGGAAATAAAAGGCCACCCATTGTAGGGATGAGATTGAGAGAATCTGAGATGGTTTCACCCAAAAGTCCAACCACCCAAAGCCCAGGACAATCAACCAACCTTCTCCCTCTCCCATGAAGCCTCCATTCAACCCACTCTCCATCCAAGGTTGGAGCTCTTAATCAGCCCATCATTGGAAAACCCAGTGGCCACTTAATCAAGATGTTCTTAACTGTTATGGTGTCATGGGCACTGTTGGGCAGTCTAGTAAACCTATAACTCCCTCCACAGAATATGACTTTTTTATAAAATAGAATACCCAGAATTACAAAGGAAACAAATCATTGTGGAATACAATCATTCGATTTTTTTTAACAATTTCCTGGAGCCCAGGTTAGTCCTTCTCTAGTCTAACACATGTCCAAACCAGTATTCCTTCTTCAATGGGGGCCATCTTGTTTCTGTTTCAAAGTGGGATTAGGGTCAAAGTCAAGATGGCGGCTTAGAAACAACAAAAATAAATTCCTCTGTCAAAGCAGGCATTATAGGGTCATGGTCAGGATTCATAGTATCTAAAGATGCTACATAGAGACCTCAGAAGTCAAGTCCCTCCTTTTATATATCCAGGCTCTGCCTGAAGACATTATGTGATGGAGAGCTCACCACCTCTCAAGGGACAACCTTTCTACCCTAGGGCACTGTTAGCAAGACTTCTTGCCATTGACCCTAAATTTGCCTTTTGAGATTTGTACCCATTGCTCCTGATTCTATCAGAAAGGTGACATGATTTAGAGGAGAGGGCACTGCCCTGGGACTCAGGAAACCCTGGGTTCAAATCCTGCCTCAGACACTTGCTAACTCCATGACCCTTGGCATGTTACTTTACTTTGAGGGGCTCCATTTCCTCACTTGTCATTTGAGGGGGTTTTATTCAATGGCTGCTAAGGTCCCTTCCAGTTCTAGAGCAAAACAAATGTAAACTCTCTTCTGTGTAAGATCCCTTTGAATGCTGGAACACAGGGACTGTGGACCCTCCACAGCTGCTTCTCTGAGCCTATGATTCTTAACCTTTTTGGTCTCTGGTCCCCTTTACACTTGTAGAAATTATGGATGATACCCAAGAGCTTTTGTTTATTGGTTTGCTCTCTAGCTAGCGTATGAGAAAGGAAAACATCTTAGTATTGTGATGAAAGTAGTTTCAATCTTGCAGAACCCCAGAACCCCCCTTAAAGGGACTCAAGACCCCTAAAGGCCCCTCAAGAACACTTGGAGCACTGCTGCTTTTGGCAAAAC
Organism: Monodelphis domestica; assembly: GCF_027887165.1. NCBI lineage: Eukaryota > Metazoa > Chordata > Mammalia > Didelphimorphia > Didelphidae > Monodelphis > Monodelphis domestica. The sequence continues at coordinate 405,652,352 of NC_077230.1, read as the reverse complement.
TTTCCCAGTACCCCAATCTATTCACATAGCACCACCTTGAGTCTCTTCTCCATCCCGGTCCTCAGAACACTCTCTGGCTCGTGAATGTCCATCCTTGGTGCACAGAAATGAACACAACAGGGACTGAACAGAGCAGAAGTCATGATAGCAGGGCCATCATCACTTCTTTATTCCTAGAAGCTTCACCTCTCTGGGACAGCTAAGTGACACAATAGCTAGAGCACTGGGCCTGAAGTCGGGAAGACCTGAGTTCGAATGTGAACTCAGCCACTTACTACGTGACCCTGGGCAAGTCGTTTAACTTCTATTTGACTAGTTTTTCTCCTATCCTAAATGGGGATAAAAATAGCACCTCCTTTCCTGGGTTGTTGGGACATTCAATTGAGATCATATTTGTAAAGGGTTTTGCATAGTTCTTGGCACCATATAAATGTCACCTCTTACTATCATTATCATTATTATTCATTCCTAAGGCAGCCCAAGTACTGGGTTCCCCCTCCCTAATTTTTTGACCTGGGAAGAGAAAAGGGGAAAATAGAGGTGACTTTAAAACAAAAGAAATCAATAAAAATACCTAGCATTTGTATAATACTGAGCAATGATATCAGCCTTTAAGATATGCAAAGTGCTTTACTAATGTTATCTTATTTTATCCTCACAGAAACCCTGAGAAGAAAAGGGCTATTATTATCTCCATTTTACAGATGAGAAAACTGGATCAGATAATGGTTAACTTGCCCAGAATCCCATAGCTAGGAAGGGACTGAGGGTGGATTTGAACTCAGATCAGACTCCTGGTCCAGTACTCCATCCACTGGGTCAAGTAGTTATTTAAAACAACAACAACCAAATAAAATAAAATAAAATAAAGCAACCCTTAAAGCTCTCAATGTTCCAGGCAACTCTTACGGTACTGACCCTACATGGGCGCTGGCCATGGCTTCACCAGGATCTCCCTACACTGATGACCTGGCCGGAGGCAAAGGTTAGACATGGCCACTCACCCTTATGCAAGACAGCATTGGCAGGCTTGTTCCCAGCCAGGGACTCCTTGGACAGGTGCTGGTGGCTCTCGGCAAGGCATTCCACTTCGGCCAGACGAGCATTCAAGGCCATGGCTGGATGGTTGGGGTCTTGGGTCATGTTGAGGTACGCAGCCCTCCTGAGCTGTTCTTCGATCACTAGCGCCTGCTCTAGAAGCTGGAACAGAATGGGGGGGGGGGGTAATACAATATTCCTCCTTGAGCTTCCTCCTTCACCTTCATCCTGGTAACCCACTAGCCTCCCTCCTCTGCCCAGCAAACCTGACCAGGCTGGAATAGCACAGAAAGAAATCTGAAGCAGAAAACTGTGCCTTTATCATTCCATCCTCTTCTCCTGGTGGTACAGTGACTAGAGTTCTGGGTCTGGAGTCAGGAAGACTCATCTTCCTGAGTTCAAATCTGGCCAACAATATGTACAAACTGTATGACCCTGAGCAAGTCACTCAACCCAGTTTGCCTCAGTTTCCACATATGTAAAATGAGCTGGAGAAGGAAAATGGCCAACCACTCTGTTGTCTTAGCTGTGTGACCCTGGACAAGTCTCTTCATTCTGCCTCAGCTTCCTCATCTGTAAAATGAGCTGGAGAAAGAAATGGCCAACCACTCTATTGTCTTAGCTGTGTGACCCTGGACAAGTCCCTTCATTCTGCCTCAACTTCCTCATCTGTAAAATGAGCTGGAGAAGGAAACAGCCAACCACTCCAGTGTCTTAATTGTTTGACCCTAGACAAGTGCCTTCATTCTGCCTCAGTTTCCTCATCTATAAAATGAGCTGGAGAAGGAAATGGCCAACCACTGGAATGTCTTAGCTGTGTGACCCCATACAAGTTCCTCCACTCTGCCTCAGTTTCCTCATTGATAAAATGAGCTGGAGAAGGAAATGGCAAGCCACTCCAGTATTTTTGTCAAGAAAACCCAAATGGGATCACAAAGAGTTGGCCCCAAGTGAAAAATGACTGAACCATGTGGTTCTGGGTCTGCGTCTGTGAGTGTTCATGTGTGTCTATGTATTCTACTTCCCAATTAAACCATAAGCTTCCGAAGGGCAAAGAGTCTCTTATTCATCCTTATATTTCCATTTCAACATTCTGCGCTCTGTCCAGGGACACAGAGAGATGGCAAAAAGGACAATCTTTGCCCCACAACAATCAATCTGCTATGGGGATGAAGTGCAAAGCAGTGGCAGAGTGGCTACAAGAGAGGAAGTTTGGGATTCAAATCGTGCCACTGACACATCCTGGCTGGATGAGCCTCCATCAATCCCTAATCTCCCAGAGCCCCAGGCAGTTTTCTAAGACTATAAATGCAGGGTGGGTATTGGGAGAGGGAGTTTTCTCCCAGGGAGCTCCCTGCGGTATGGTAAGAACAGGTCTGATCTTTTTTAATAATGTGTGTGTGAAGTAAATACAAAATTACTTTTGGTTGGGAGGAAGGACTAATGATGGATGAGGGGAGTGGTAGGGAGAGGGGAGAATCTCAGGGAAGAATAAGGGAAGGCTTCTTGTAGGAGGAGGCACCTAAGCTAAGCCTCGACAGAAGTAAAGGATATAAAGAAGGAAAGTATTCTAAGCATGGTGGACTAGCCAAGTGCTAGCAAGACAGAATATAGCAAGACAAGTTGGCTGGCACATAGGTGGTTAATATAGAATAAATCTGGAAAGGTAAGCTAGAACCAGGTTGTAAAGGGCTTTAAATTCCAAGCAAAGGTTCTTAAGACAATAGGGAAGAGTAGCTGGATGACTCAGTGGATTGAGAGCCAGGTCTAGAGACCTAGGAGGTCCTGAGTTCAAATCTGGCCTCAGATGTCTCCTAGCTGTGTAACCCTGGGCAGGTCACTTAATCCCCATTACTTAGCCCTCACCTCTCTTCTGCCTTGGAACCAATACCCAGTAGTGATGCTAAGAAGGCACAGATTAAAAAAAAAAAAACAGAAGGGAGCCACCAAAAATTCTTGAGCAGTGGAATAACATGGTCAGATTGGGATTTAGGGAATAGCCATTTGGCAGCTCTTTTGGAGAATGGATTGGAGAAAAGAGAGCTGGAGGCTTATTAGGAGGCTCCTGCAATTGTCTGAGGAAAAAGGGATGACGGCCTGAACTCTGAGGATGGCTAAGTAGATAGAGAGAAAGGAATGGGTCTAAGTGACTAGAGAGAGAAAGGAGCTCAAGAAGTAGCTGCTGATCAAGCAAGCATTCATGAAACACCTTCTTTAAGCTAAGTATCAAGGTTACAAGCATGAAGAGTGAGACAACAGTGCCAGCTCTCAAGGAGCTTCCATTCTAACAATCTCACTGAGCCTTGGTCCCATGGCCACAGACTGACTCATCGTGCCCTTTCCCTTCATCCCCTCTACTCTTCTCCCTGGCTCTGTTTTCTCTCCTGCAGAGGAACAATAGAATCAGAAGATTCCAATGTAATGGGACAGTGGGTGAGGGAGTGGCAGGTTTCTCTATTCTTTTTAAAAAGTTTCTTTTTTCCCCTATTACATGTAAAAACAATTTTTACATTCTTTTTTTTTAAGTTTTGAGTTCCAAATTTTAAAAAGTTTCTTTTTTCCCCTATTACATGTAAAAACAATTTTTACATTCTTTTTTTTTTTAAGTTTTGAGTTCCAAATTCTCTTCCTCCCTCCTTGCCCTCCCCCTTTCCTGAGGCAGAAAGCAATCTAATATAGATTTTTACATGTGCAACCATGTAAAACATGTTTCCATATTAGTCATTGTGTAGAAGAAATTTCAAATTTTAAAAAGAAGAAAGAAAACGAAATGCTATGTTTGTCTCTCTGCAGACTTTTTGCTCTCCAAAGCATCCACTTCCATCCTAGCTCTCCAAATATCTGAAGACAGTGATCAATCCCAGCATTCCCATCCTCTTGTCATCTTCATGCCTTCCTTCCCCCATTCAGCCTGGATCTGACTAAGGAGGGCTTCACATAGCCCACTAGAGTCAAGCAGCCCCAGCCACACTTCCCTTTCCTGCCTGGTCTCCTTCTTGCCACCCCCTATCCACCAGCCAACACATGCATACCATCCCCAGCTATGCTCTCCTTTTCCCCCAGACTTCCAATTCTGAAACCATAATCAAATCAAGACCACCCTTGCTCCTGGAAAACAACATGTGTCAATCTTCTCTCCTATGACTCCACTCTATCCCCATCTCCATCTCTATCTATTTCCCATCTTTCTCTATCTCCATTCCATCTCCATCTCTTTCTATCCCATCTCTATCTCTCTATCTCTATCCCATTCCCACCTCTATCTCTACCCCATCTCTGATATCTCTATCTCCATCTCTATTTCTATCCCATCTCTATCTCTTTCTATCAAGCTCTATCCTGTCTCTATGTCCATCTCTATTTCATCTCTATTATCCCTCTATCTCCATCCCATCTCTACTATCTCTCTATCACTATCCTGTCTCTCTCAACCCCATCTCCTTCTCTGTCTCTGTCTCTATTCCATTTCTATTTATCTCTCTATCTTTATCCCATCTCTATCCTCTATCTATCCCATCTCTGTCTCTTTACCTCTATCTTCTTTATCTCTCCTCTACTCCATCTATCTCTATTCTCTTTATCTCCTCTCTATCTCTATACCCCATATCTATCTCTACTCCATCTCTATTATCTCTCTAGCTCTATCCTCTCTTTATCCTGTCTCTGTCACTCTGTCATCCATCTCTATTAATCTATATCCATCTCATCTCTACTATTTCCCTTTCTATTCTCTCTCTATCCCATCTCTATTTACCTCTCTATATCCCACCTCTATCTCTATCTCTACTCCATCTCTATTATCTCTCTATCTCTATCCCATCTCTACTATTTCCATATTTCTATCCTCTCTCTATTCGATATCTATTTATCTCTATATATACCACCTCTATCTCTACTCCATCTCTATTATCTATCTCCATACCATCTCTATTATTTCCGTATTTCTATCCTCTCTCTATCCTATCTCTATTTACCTCTCTATATCCCACCTCTATCTCTATCTCTACTCCATCTCTATTATCTCTCTAAGTCTATCCTCTCTTTATCTTATCTCTATCTCTGTCTCTACCCATCTCTATTATCTGTCTCCATCCCATCTCTATTATCTCTCTAACTCTATCCTCTCTTTATCTTATCTCTGTCTCTACCCATCTCTGTTATCTGTCTCCATCCCATCTCTATTATCTCTCTGTCTCTATCCTCTCTTTATCCCCTCTCTAGCTCTCTAGCTCTATCCCACATCTATCTCTATCTGTCCAAACCAAAACACTGCTCTCCCCCTGGGCGCCATTCCTCAGTATGTGTAACCTCCCTGTGTTCAAATATAAGTTCACTGAGGGCAGAAACTGTCTGGCTTTTGTGTTGATGTGCATCCCTGGCATGACAAGGTGCTTGGCACACAGTAAACTCTCCAGAAATGCTTTTTAGATCCATTTGCCAGTTCTTCCAGCTGACTGCCCTGCTGTCATTTTCAGGCCCTGCGCTTTCGTGATGGAGTAGAAAGAACAAGCTCTAGAGTATGGGGAAGGGACAAATATGCTAAGGTGAAACTCAGGACACCTGGATTTCCATTGGCCTCCCCTGCCATCACTTTGCTGTGTGACCTGTGACAAATAAACAAATTTCTGCGAGCCTCAGTTTCTTCTACCACCTCCCTCATTTGTTCTGGGCGACCAACCTTAAACCTTCGAGCCAGGAATTTGTTTTTCATCTCCAGGTAATTGCCCTTGTGGATCTCAGACTTGAAGGGCTCATTGAGGATCACGTAGCGGGGGTCATTCTGGATATCCTGCCATCGGGCATAGCCGTGCCTGAGCACAGGAAACACGTTAAGGGAGAAACTGAATGAGGAAGGCAACTGGCCTTAGAGGAAGCTGGCTGGGCACCTGGTAAAAGATTAAGATCCTAGGATCTCAGGGACCATCGAGCCCAACCTGTCCTGATCAATCCCTTATACCATACCTTGGACCATTCAGTTTTTACTTAAAAGACCTCCATATCAAGCCCATCACCTTCCAAGGTTGCTCAGACTCCTGGAATTAGATTCAGAGGGCCTGAATTCAAATCCTTGCTACTTATATGGTCTTGGGCAAGTCCAACTCTCAGTTTCCTCCTCTTTAAAATGAGGGGATGAAACTGGATACAAGGCAGCTAGGTGGTACACTGGATAGAGCTCTGGACCTGATAACAGAAAGACCTGAGTTCAAATCCAGCCTCAGACACTTCCTAGTTGTGTGACCCTTGGCAAGTCACTTAATCCTGTTTGCCCCAGTTTCCTCAACTGTAAAATGAAAAGGAAGTGGCAAAACATTCTGGCATCTTTGCCCAGAAATCCCCTAATGGGTCACAGAAAGTCAGACAACTGAATAATACCAACAATATTCTCAGAGATTCTCTGAAGTCTGTTCTACCTCTAAATCTATGTTCTTCTTTTAAAGAGCTCTAATTATTGGGAATTTTTGCCTCACTGGTGCAGCTCTGTCTCTCTGCACCTCCCCTCATTGCTCCAGGTCCTGCCCTCTGGGACCAAGTAGAGAAGGCTCATCCCTCCTCTGAAGGCTGTTCTTCAGGTTTCCCTGAGTCTTCTCACCTCCAAGCTAAAGACCCCCAATTCCACCATTGCCTTGAGTCCCTTTACCATCCCAGTTGCTCTCTTCTGGATGTCTTCCAGTCTGGCAATATTGCTCCTAAGATATGATGCTCCCCTTCCTTCTTTCCCCTGCCCCTGCCTGCCATGAGCAGCCTCCCTGGGCTGGCACCCTGGGCATCATCGCCAGGAGCCAAGGCCCCAGGGGCTCAGGAAGCCCTGCCTGACATCACCAAGGATACGTCACGATACCCGCCAGAAGCCAGTAATCATGGCGCCGATGCCAAATGTCATAGATCTTCCCTGAGGAGACAGCCGCACGCTCCTCATTCTGCCACAGCGTGTGCAATTCTGAAGGACCAAAAACCACAAGAGAAAAGAGGAGGGTGGAGAGAGCGGTGAGACAGCCATGGGGAGAAGGAAACAGAGTGTATGACCTGAGGGATCTGGGAACATCCCCATCCCCCTCACCAGAAAGCATCTGCCCTTTGGGATAACCTGTCACAGTGCCTGAGATGCCCACCACGGAAGTCACTACGAAGGAATGACAACACTATGTCTAAGAGCCCCCTGTGACAATGTCCATGGGCAACCTAAAGAGATGGGGAAGAAGGGCGAGGGAAAGGGGGAGGAGCACACTTAGCCATGATTGGTCATTAACTTCTTTCCATGAGTTAGTCACACATTTACTGTGTGTCTGTTTCCCTCATCTGTAAAATGGGCATGATAATCCTTGCAGGGTGGCATAGCAGATAGAGGACTGGCCTTGATGTCAGGAGGACACACACCTGATTCAAGTTCCATCCTCCTGACACCTACTGGCTGTGTCCTGGACAAGTCACTCAACCTCTCCTGATGCCCAAGGCAGCTCTCTTAAGATGAGGAGCTACAAAAGAGTTGCCAACATTCTTGAATGGAGGGAAGCCCCACATTGGGAGTTCCCCACACAAGGTAAAAAATAATAATAGCTAGCATTTGTACAATGCTTTGTGAAGCTTCATAGGATCCTCACAAGAACCCTGTAAAGTAGATGCTGTTATTACCTCCACTTCCCAGGTGAGAAAACTGAGGCAGACAGTAGTGAAACAACTTGCCCAAGGACAGCCAGCTAGTAAATTTCTAAGTCAGGATTCAAACTCAGGTCTTCCTGACTCCAGGTCTGGTGCTCTATCTCCTGTGCCACCCAGCTGCCCTACTACTGATAAAAGGCTCATTCTACCCCTGGTAAAACTCCTGTCAAAAACCTTTGAGCACTTTCAGAATGAATTTTTATGATGAGTCCTTGGCAGCTAGCACACAGTGGGCACTTTAAAAACATTTCCTAACTTTTCTTGGAATCTTAGTTCATCTAATTCGCCTGAGTAGAGATTGGAGCTGTGGGTTGGGACTGAGGAACAGGGCAGGGGAGTTCTGATGGGAGGCCAGGAAGAGAAATTGAATTGTGAGCCTGTTTTCTATGATGTTCTTCCCCTCAAGCACCCTGTGCCTGCAGGAGATGGGCCATTCCTAGAAGAGGGTTCCAAGCCAAGGTCCACAGGGTCCCCTAATCTACCCTACCAGGGAGCCCATTCCCCTTAGGTCAAAGATAAATGGTCCCCACCCCACTCCAACCTCAGTCCCTGGGTCCCACTGTCTACACAGCCCCCTGTGTGTTACCTGTGAATCCCCCGTCGGCAATGTTAAACATGAATTTAAATTTCCCGTTCTTGTCGTCCTTCTTCCCATCCTCATCATCTTCTTTTTCCCCATTTTGCTGGCTTTCTGCTGTTTCCTTCTCTTCTACCTTGGAGTCCTCTGACAGAGCAGAAGAAAACCACAGGGCAAATGAAAATCTGAAAAACCAAACTTTTCGTATCCATCCCTGGTCAGGGATTAGAAAGGGTTAACAACACAAAGGGTTGAGGACGACTTATCACCTGTCACCAGGACTATGGCCAGTGCCTCCTACTTTGTATCAGACCCTAATTGCTTCTGGGCACTCCGCAAATATTCTTCCCAGAGCACAAATCTGGCTGTGTAATTCCCCTGGTTAAGATCCCTCCATAGCTCCCTACTGCCTGCCTCTCAGGTAAATACAAATTCCTCAACCTACATTTGCCTTTCTAGATTGAGTCCTTATTACCACCCTAGGTTTATGCCAACCTGAAGGATTAGCTGTTCCTTGAAATTGGCATCCTATCCTATCTTTGCCCCTACCCGTTAGCTTCCACTACCCCCACAGCTATTTGGCAAATGCTACCAAAGACTTGATTTTTTTTATTGTCTAGACTTTAGAAAGTGATAAAGATGTTAATAATGCAGATTAAACTTCAAAATGCATCATGGATAAATTTATTTTTCTAGCAAGCTGATCATTCATCTGGCTTCCTTAGCTACCTTCGAGCATCAGCTAAAATCCCACATTCTACAGGAAGCTTTTCCCCATCCCTTTTTCTTTTAAAACTCTTACCTTCCAACATAGTATCAACACTGTGTATTTGTTCCAAGGCAGAAGAAAGGTAAAGGCTAGGCAATGGCAGTCAAGTGACTTGCCCAGTGTCACACAACTAAGAAGTGTCTGAGGCCAGATTAGAACAAAGACCTCCCAACTCTGGGCTTGGCTTTCAATCCACTGAGCCACCCACTGCCCCCTATTGTTTATTATTATTTCTTTAAAACCCTTACGTTCCAACTTAGAATCCATACTGTGTATTGGACCCAAGGCAGAAAAGAGGGTAAAGGCTACACAATGACAGTCAAGTGACTTGCCCAGGATCACACAGCTAAGAAGAATATGAGGCTAGATTTTAACCCAGAGCTTCCCATCTCCAGGCCTGGCTCTCTACCCACTGAGTCAGTCACCTAGCTGCCCCTTCCCCATCCCTTTTAGTTCTAGTGTCCCTTCTCTGGTGACTACCTTCTATTTATCCTGTCTATAACTTATATGGCCATAGTCATTGGTGAATCATCTCCATGAGACTGTGAGCTTCAAACTTACAGGAACCATGCTTTCTTTCTTTGTATTCCTTTCCCATAACACGAAGCCTTACATACAACAGGCGCTTAATAAATGTTTAACTGACATCAGAGGGACAGGTAAGGAGGTCAGAACCCAGACTGGCTCTACGCAGGAACTGAGGAAATCAGCTAGCATCAACTACCAAACCAGGTAAGGCAATGAATACAAAAGTTCTTTGGGCAGTACCATATGCTCCTGGGGACTAAAGGATTGTCTGGTAATAAGAATCAAGTGTGTGATGGGGGACAGCTGGGTGATTTAGGAGACAGAAGGTCCTGGGTCCAAATGGGACCTCAGATACTCCCCTAGCTATATGACCCTAGGTAAGTCACTTATCTCCCATTGCCTAGCCCTTACCGCTCTTCTGCCTTGGAACCAAGACTCAGTACAGATTCCAAATTTAAGAGTTTAAAAAAATAAAAATAAAGCATGTGAATGCTATGGACTTAGAGCTTCTTTTTAAAGCTCCCAGATGTTCTCCTGACAGCCCAGACCTGGAGTTCACAACTAAAACCCCACTTATTAAGAGCACACTGTGGACAAGCACTGTCCGTGGTACTGAAGAAGGATGCCATGCTCAGAGAAGACGGCCTCTAGAAGGATGGAGACAGAGACAATGATTTCATTCATTGAGGGAACCCCCTTTATCAATACAGGTCAACACCTGCTCTCCAGGTCTTCCTGGCTCCCAAGCCAAGTCTCTACCCATTAGACCACACTGCCTTTCACACAATACACACTTAAATGATAAAAGAAAATACTATTAGTGCATTAGGGAGGGGGGAAGTGCCGGAAGAAATCTGGAAGAATGGAAGCAAGGAAGTTGGAAGAATCTGAGAGAAATCAGGGAAGGCTCCCTGTGGGAAGTAGTATTGACTTGAGCTTTAAAGGAGTACAAATTTTTAAGGCAGCACTTAGCCTGCTCTTCTTCCTTTTCTCCCTCCCTCCCAGGTCCTATACCTGGCCGGAAATCTTTGTCATCCCCTCTGCCGTGGCCCAGATTTAACTCCATCTTCTCCAGGGATTTATCTTTGTCAGGGAATGCATCATCTGGAAGGCATAAGACAGGGAAATTGGGCATAACTAAAAAGCCAGAAGGAATGAGCTGTCCTAGGCAGAGCTTATCCTGAGACCATGCTGGGAGAAGGAGCCTAGAGGTCCAAGTCTGGCTACATGCTCCCTCTCAGAATATTAAAGAAATAGCCTTCCTTTACTCCCAGGGGAGGCCAGGAGACTGCCTGTGGGTCTAAGAGTAGAAGAGATCTGGTCATTCCTGCATGGGCAGGAAGGTGGTGAACCTGATGGCCTGGGAGGTCCCAAACCCTAGGGTGTGGGGTGGTCAAAGCCTGGGCTTCTGGATAGACAGGCACCTTTGAGCAGCTGATCTGTGGAGGGATCAATCTTTTCATTCTCTTCCCTCCTCTCTTCTCGGGATCTCTCTTTGTTTTCAAGGTTCTCATGCTTCTCCTCACCATCCCCTCTGTCAGTGGGCATCCCTGGAATCTGGACATTGGGGAAGAGTTGTAGTCAGCTGATCCAGAGGTAAGAACCCCCACTGTCACCTAGGTGTCATCAGCACCAGATATCGGCTAGAATCTAAGAGCTGGGAGCATAGTGGAGAGAGCACTGGGCTTGGCATAAGGAAGACTTTGGTTCAAATCTTGCCTCTAACACTTCCTAGCTGTGCCACCATGAATAAGTCACTTTAAAAAATCTCTGAACCTCAGTTTCCTCATCTGTAAAATGAGGATAAAAATAATGCAAATAGCACCTACCTCATTCTTATAATAGTATCAGAGACTTAGAGCTGAAAGGGCCCTGAGAAGCCATCAGGTCCAATTCACTCTCGTTTTAATAGATGAGGAAGCTGAGACAAACAAAAGCAAAATGGCTTGTCTAGGGTCACACAATCAGTAATGTCTAAGGCAGGATTTGAACCTGAGTCTTCTGATACTCTATTCAAACTGCCATGCTGTCTCTTCTTAGGGATCCTTACAGTGGAGAGAGAAGGAACCATGAGTTGCCACTTAAATCCCATATCACCCTTGACCAACTTGCTTTTTCTAAGCTAGGAAATGCAGGAAACCTAGATCTCTGTCTTGGAACAGTCTGAGACATTCCCTAGGCCTCCTCCCCACAAATAAGAGTCTGAAGGCATCTAGTCCAAGCCTTTCCATTTACAAGTGAGGAAAGTGAGGCCCAGAAGGATAAAGGAGTATCCCCATTGAAAGATGTAGAAAAGGGGGAACTAGGCAAAACAAGGCTGATCAGAGTCCTTCCTTCCCAAGAAAACAGTAGCAGGGACCCTTTACATTTAAAGGAGATATGAAAATAGCCATTTTTCCTACTGAGAGGCCAGTTACCAATGGACTAACTTCCCCAAAGGCCATTTCTCATCACTTGGGACTCAGACCTGTATCCACCACCCACTACCCTAGTATTCTGGGGTGTATCCAGGACTCTAAAAGGGCCCTCTCCTACCTGAAGTTCAGGAGGTTTGGGGGGTTTCTGTTCCATTTGTTCTTTTTCATCCAAGAAGCCCAGCTGGGCTTCCATTTTGTCTGAAACAACAATACCTGAAAAATGACCACAGTGGTGGGCTCTGTCCCCAAACTCCCACCTCCAACAGCCTAGTCCCAACTCCATAGACTGGGAGACTTCTTTCTAAGCTTGCCCAACAGATAAGGATAGAATCTATCATTTTAGAACAATCCCATGAGGCATTGGGAAGACTCAAAATAAATGGAAGAAAGCAGAACCCAAGAGAACCATTTACACAATAAGCACAATGATAGGGATTTTTTTTAAAAAACTACCTTCTTAAATTAAAAGGCAACTGAACAAAGAATAAATGTAGTGTGACCAACATAAACTTAGAAATAGTCTTCCTGTTCCCCAATCAGAATGGAAACTCCTTGAGAGCAAGGATAGTTTCATTCTTTGCATTTGTATCCCCATCATTCAGAGAGGTTCCTTGCACAAAGTTCTTAGGAAATGCTTGCTCATTGGCCAACTGGTCCCAAAAGGCAAATGGTGAAACACACCTCCCTCTTTGTGGTCAAAATGTAGGGTAAAGGGTGCAAGAATGTTGTCTATATGCTGTCAGACCTAATTGATTTTGCTTTACTATTTCTCCCTTGTTAATTTGTTGTTCAGTCATTTCAGTCATGTCCAACTCTTGGTGATGCCATTTAGGGAATTCTTGGCAAAGATATTGGAGTTGTTTGCCATTTCCTTCTCTAGCTCATTATATAAATGAGGAAACTAAGGTCAAGAGGGTTAATTGACTTGCCCAGGGTCACACAGCTAGCAAGTATCTAAGACTAGTTTTAAATTCAGGTCTTTCTGTCTCCAGATCTGGTGCTCTATCCTCTGGACCACCTTTCTTAATAGGGGTCAACTAGCAATTATTAAGTATCTACTATGTATGTGCCAGGCACTGGGGATACCCACATGAGATACAAAATAAGCCCTACTGATCTCAGTGAGTCCACATTCTAATGGACCACAGACCCTGAGAGCTAGAAGAAATCTCAGCAGGGAACCACTTCAGCCCTCTTTATCCCGCCGGACAAGTGATCATCCCTCCTCTTGCCTATGGAGAAACACTAGAGCTCCTGAGTCAGTCCATTCCACCTTGGGACATTTGTGATTGCTAAGAAGTCTTTCTTGATTTCAAACCCAACCTGACATCTGGGCAGCTTCCAGACACTGCTCTGGGCTCAGCCTATTGATGCCAGCTCAAATAAATCTCCTCCCTCCTTTCCATCACATTCAGTCCCTTCACATACATCAAAGACTGTTATCATGTCCTTGAGTCTGTCCTTCCATGGACTAAATATCTTGGGTTCCTTCTACTTAACTTGTCATGCCACATACACATCTCATCCTCCCTAATGTTCATTTCTTCAAAAACATTTTGCTTTTTCTGCCTTGGAATCCTCTAATTCTCTGATTCTAAGAGAGAAGGTAAGGGCTTTTTTTGCTAAAACTGTGAATAAAAGCTCATGGATCTCCCCAGATTTGGGGGGCTCAGGTCCCCAGCCCACCTAGAATCAATGAGGCCATGCCATGGTTTAGAATAAAAAGAAGGGTGAAGGAAAAGGGCTCCCTGGAAACTCATTAGAAAAGAGGGAGGTAGAATCCCACAGCCATTTCGGTCTAGTGTGATTAGAGCCATTTCCCATGCCCAAGTGGCCAGTGTGGACCTTCCTAAGGAAGCATGCCATGCCTTTGTTGCATGACCCAAAGTGGAGAAAACTGTCCCTTCCCAATCCAACATGGAGTCCCAAACAGAACTCATCATCTTTCCCCAAAAACTTTTCCCCTAATACCACCAAGGAGACCCCCCAGCCTCCCCAGCTGGCAACCTCAGTGGCACCTGAGACTCCTGGGTCTCTCTTGGGCCCTGTATCCAAGGAGCTGCCAAGGCCTGCTGATTTTCCCCCTGAATAATCTCTCATGTGTCCCCTTCTCCCCATTTACACTCTCCTTCCTTGGTGCAGGCCCTCAGCACCTTACACTAGGACTTCTTCACTAGCTGCCAGTGGGTCTGTCTGCCTCAAGTCTCTTGACTCTTCACTAGCCTCCATTCAACTACCAAACTTGCTAAAGTATAATAATAATAATATTAATAATGTCAGTAACAATCCAGGCTGACATAGTGGCATAGGTGGGTGGGAAACATACTTGGCTGGCTATCTGGTGCTCTAAGCTCAGCAGGAAATGTGACAGCTAGGAGGGAAGTGAGGGGCAAACCCTAGTGCTGAGCAGTTCTTCCCTGCCTTGCCTGAGTTCTGCTCTGAGAATCCCTGGTAGGGCTTCAGAGGAGCTGGAGCTGACTCTGCTGTACTTGAGGGGAGGGAGAGGAAATATCCTCCCCATTTAACCCCCTCCAAGCCCAGGCATGCTGCTGGATGGCAGAGCCAAGCCTGGACACCATTCTGCAAAGCCACCAGCTGTGCCTGAAGCCCCACCACAGACAAGCATTCTCCAACTTGTCAGAAAGTCTTTGCAAATGTGAGCGTCTGCAGGGCAGCCCTGCGCCAGGGAACTGAAAGCCAAATACAGTCCTTTGTTCAGAGAGTGGACTGAGGACAGAGAACTAGTGGAACACTTTATACTAAGAGACATGGTGAACAAAAGAGACCAGCTCCCCTATCACTTTTCTCCTCTCCCTCCTTCCCTCCCTCTCCCTCTCACTTTCTACTTCCTCTCCCCACTCCCTCTTTCTCTACCTCCACCTCCCTATCTCCCTCATTTTCTCTGTCTCTGTCTCTGTCTCTCCCTCTCTGTCTCTTTCTTTGTGTCTCATCTCTGTCTCTCTTTTCTTCCCATCATCTCTCCTCTCTCTTCACATCCTCTTTCTCCCTATATATCTTTCTCTACCTCTCTTTCTCCCAACTTCCCTTTCCCTCTCACTTTCTACTTCCTCTCCCCACCCCTTTCTTTCTCTACCTCCACCTCCCTATCTCTCTTCCTCATTTTCTCTGTCTCTGTCTCTGTCTCTCCCTCTCTGTCTCTTTCTTTGTGTCTCATCTCTGTCTCTCTCTTTTCTTCCCATCATCTCTCTTCTCTCTTCACATCCTCTTTCTCCCTATATATCTTTCTCTACCTCTCTTTCTCCCAACCTCCCTTTCCCTCTCACTTTCTACTTCCTCTCCCCACCCCTTTCTTTCTCTACCTCCACCTCCCTATCTATTTTCCTCTTTTTCTCTGTCTCTGTCTCTATCTCTGTGTCTCTTTCTCCCTCCTGCCTGTCTTTGCCTCTTTCTCTCTTTTCTTGCCATCATCTCTTCTTTCTCCTCCCATCCTCTCTCTCCCCATATATCTTTCTCTCCCTCTCTCTTTCTCCCTCCCTCCCTCTCCCTCTCTTTTTACTTCCTCTCCTCTCCTCCTTTATCTTTCTCCCTACTTCACATCCTCTCTCTCCCTCTCTGTCTCAGTCTCTCCCCATCTCTGTCTCTCTTTTTCTTTCCTTCCCATCATCTCTCCTTCTCTCTCCCTTCCATCCGCTCTCCCCATATATCTTTCTCTACCTCCCTACCTCCCATCCTCTCTCTATCTATATCTCCTTCTCTGTCTGTGTGTCTGTCCCTCTGTCTCTCTCCCTCCCATCATCTCTCCTTCTCTCTCCCTCCCACCCCCTCTCTCCCCATCTTTCTCTCCCTCTTTCCCTCCCTCCCTCCCTCCCATCATTTTTCTTTCTCTCCCTCTCATCTTCTGTCTCCCTCTTTCTCTCCCCCACCACCACCTCATTCTTTCCTTCCTTCCCTCCCCCTAAACACAATCTGAAGTCATCCAATAGAATTATAAACACCTGTTCATAGACAGGTATGGACCTCAACTTGAACCCAGACTGGCCAGCTGTCCTCTTTCTGTAATGGCTATCAATCTCTACATAATATATATTGCAGAATATAACATTATGGAATATAATATATTATAACATAATATAATCTCTATAATATAACATAATAGGCTCTCTAGGTTGCCCACGCAGGGGCAGATCTGCTCCTCTAATAAGTCTTTTGGGAGTAGGGAGGCCAAAAGATCCCCTATAAGCTGAATGAGGAGTCATGGGATTTGGGGGAGCAGGAAGAAGTACTCAAGGGTAGATTCAAGCTTGATGCATGGAGGGCCATCCCAATCTCATCCCCATTCAATTTCAATGAAGGTTCTTTTTGTTAATACATCATGGCTCTTCTCATCCTATTTGAACCTAGATTCAAAGAATAAAGGAAGAGGGAGACAATCCCACTTTGGGATGGCCCTCCATGCATCAAGCTTGAATCTACCCTTGAGTACTTCTTCCTGCTCCCCCAAATCCCATGACTCCTCATTCTTTCTGTCCTCCCCAGTCAAGCACAACAGCTCTTCCCTCTTCTACATAATAGACCTTCAAACACTTAAAGGCCACCATCACATCTTTCCTAAATTCAGGTTGAACATCCCCCATCCCCAATTACTTCAGCCAATCCTAAAATGGCATCATCTCCAGGCCCCTAATCATCTAGATTCCCCTCCCCCAGAGGAGAATGTCCACATACCTCCCAATCAAGGCTCTTCCAAAAATCTAGTACCCCCTCAGAAAGACTTGGGAACCCTGATCAGCGCAATTCCAGAGGAATCATGGCAGAACACACTAAGACTGGCTTCCCCTAATAGAGAAGTGATGGGCTCAGAGGGCACACTGAGATACAGTTTTGTTTGTGGCCATGCTAGGAACTGGTTTTGCTTACCTATGTCTATTTGGAACAGAAATTTTGTTTTTCTTGCTTTTTCAATGTGGAGGGGGTACAGGCAGGAAGAGAATGGAGGGAGGAAAAGAAGGTAGATTCTCACAGATTGGAAAAATTTAATTTTTTAAAACTAGATGTCCTGGAGACATTTTTAACTATCTATCTATATCAATGGGGTTAGAGGAGGAGGAAGGGAGAAGAGAGAGACAGAGAGGGAAAGGGAGAGAGACAAAGAGAGGTGGAAAGACAGAGACAGAAACAGAGAGACAAAGAGAGGAGAGGGAGAGAGACAGAGAGAGGCAGAAAGACAGAGACAGAGAGAAGGAGATAAAAAGAGAGAGACAGAGATGGAAAGACAGAGACAGAGAAACAGAGACAGAGAGAGGAGAAGGAGAGAGAGGAAGAGAAAGAGAAGAGGGGAGAGAGAGAGAGAGAGAGAGAGAGAGAGAGAGAGAGAGAGAGAGAGAGAGATGGAAAGACAGAGACAGAGAAACAGAGAGGCAGAGAGAGGAGAGGGAAAGAAAGAGGAGAGGGAGAGAGACAGAGAGAGAGAGGGAAAGACAGAGACAGAGAGACAGAGAGAGGAGAGGGAGAGAAAGAGGAGAGGGAGAGACACAGAGAGAGATGGAAAGACAGAGAGGAAAAAAGAGAGGGGCAGAGATGGAAAGACAGAGAGAGACAGAAACAGAGAGACAACGAGAGGAGAGGGAGAAAGACAGAGGGAAACAGAAAAGCAGAGAGACAGAGACAGAGAGAGAAGAAGGAGAGAGGAGAGAGGAGAGGGAGAGAAAGAGGAGAGGGAGAGAGACAGAGAGAGATGGAAAAACAGAGAGACAGAAACAGAGACAAAGAGTGGAGAGGGAAAGATACAGAGAGATAGAGAGAAACAGAAAGAGAAATACAGAGACAGAGAAGGAGAGAGACAGAAGAGAGGGAGAGAGATGGAAAGACAGAGACAGAGAAACAGAGACAGAGAGAGGAGAGGGAGAGAGAGAAGAGGGAAAGAGAGAGACAGAGGGAGGGAGGGAAAGAGAGGGGAAGAGAGAGAGACAAACAGAAGAGACAGAGGGAGGGAGAGAGAGAGAAAGAGGAGGGAGGGAGAGAAGTGAGAGGGGGAGGGAGAAAGAGAGACAGAGAGTGACAGAGACAGACAGAGAGAAATGGAAAGAGACAGAGAGAGGGAGGAAGAGGAGAGGGAGAGAGACGGAGACAGAGATGGAAAGGGAGAGACAGACAGAGAGACAAAGAAGAGGAGAGGGAGAGGGAAGAAGGGAGGGGGAGAAAGAGAAATGAAAAAGGAGTACAAAAAGATATGGCTATGGTTATAGATATAAATAGATAAGATACATGGTGCCCAGACCTCAGCACAAATTGCCCATGTATAGGGCAGCAGTCATTCATAGTCTGACAGCCTTCCCCATCTTGGATATTATTCCTCTATTGTCCTTAGACTACAAAGATAGTCCTCGGACAAAGACAATCTCATTGTCAAAACTCTCATTTTTCTTTCAAGACAGGAAGTGAAAAATGGAAAAATGATAACTTCAATGGAGAATTCCTCACCACTCCCTTCCCTTCAAGTCCCCAAACTGGCCACTTTGAGGCCTAACATACCTGGGAGCCCCAAAGGACCAGGAGGAATATGGGCTGGGCTGGCTGGGACTGGGGTATTGGGGTCTGAAGAGATGATCTCACTGGACTTCTTATTCTCAGGAATCAGGTCAGGCGTGCTATATTTCCCATTAACGTGTTCAAATTCCTGGACCTAAGACCAAGGAGGTCACATTCATAACTGGTTTCCAAAGACCCTCTAAAATAGGACACTTCAGAACAGGACAGAACAAGACATCCAGGCACAATAACAGGGGGAGGGGAGGTCCTGTGTTTTCTTCCCTCCTCCCAAAGAGCAGGTCCGGGTCCTGATGACTAGGGGTCTTGCTCAGACAAGGAAGAATCCCTTTAATTCTGGCCCAGATCCAGACAGGAACACAAATCATCAAAATCAGTGGGGACAGAGATCCTGGATGGTATAGAACAAAACCCTGCTTTCCCTTCTCTGGTCCATAATGCCACCCACTGGATATTTGGATTTCAGAGAGTGGGACAAGATCCAAAATTCACAGTAATAACATATAGGTAGACCAGCAGTTAGAAGGCTGAAGTTCAAGTCAAGGAGACCTGAGTTCAAATCTGGCCTCTTAACTGCTGTCTGCCTCAGTTTCCTCATCTGTAAAAAGAGGAAAATAAAAGCACCTACCTCCTGGATTTGTAGTGAGGATAAAATGAGAATATTTGTACCATGATTTGTAAAGTGTAAATACTAACCTAATGCTCTAATAATAACTATTATTATTCATGAAAACTCACATTTCTAGAGCACTCTAAGCCATGGGGGTGGCTGTCTCCTCTGAATTTCCAGTGCCCCATCCTTCATTTTAGATTCCTCTTTATCATCTTCTCTCTCCAGCCTGCCACCACTAAGAGGCTGGGTCTCCCACCCCTAGGCCCATGCCCTCTCCTGAGCAGAGCCAGGAACCAGGATAGACATCCCTGAAGGGCCCCGTGTAAAAGTCTACTCACCCACCTTCTTCCTAACTAGTGACATGACTCCAATCCGGGTGAGCACGTGCTGTCGAGAAAGCCCTTCCCGAGGGACACCATCTGCAAAGGTCTCTGCCCCGTCGGCCCCCGGCTCACACAAGTGTCTCATGAAGAGGGACACATAGGCCCTGGGGACAACAGGGAGCCCGTGGCAGCACAAGGATCAGCCAAGGGAAAGAGAATCCCTATTGTCTCTGTTGCTGGGCCATCTGGGATTTGCCATGGGTGGTAGCAATGGGCAGGGGTCTCCCCAGCGGTGAATTTTTATCAGGAAGAATCATGGGGCATAAAAAGTTATCTAATCCGGCCCCCTGACCCAGGGAAATGGGACACCCCATTCTGCCTTGCGCCATCAGCTCAAGAGAGAAAATGCCCCATCTTAGGGAGAAATGCTCAAGACTAAGAATCAGCCACCCGCCACACTTGAAGCTCTCTTGCCATCTCCAAAGAAAGTTTCCTTTGGTGAATATGGAGAAGACTTGGCCAATGTCTTTGGGATATCAGCAGTATTGCAATCCACAAACAATCATTAGGAGGCTCCTATGTGCCAGGCACTATGCTAAGTGTCAGATACCCAAACCCAAAATTGAAATGATCCCTGCCCTCCATGGGCTCACAGTCCACCAGGGAAAAAGAAAGATTGACCAGACCATTAAAGAAATAAAATCTCAACACAGTTCCTAGAGAGGCTGAGCATTTAAACCTAGAAAGGGGCCTTTGGGATCATATAATCCAACCCCCTTTTTTAATAAAGGGGTAAACTGAGGCCCAGATTGGGGAAGTGACTTGCTCATAGTCACAAGGTGGTAAGGAGGAGAGGTGGGGTTTGAACCCAGGTCCTCTAACTCCAAGTCTGGCACTCCATCCATTTTATGATGCCATCCTGTCCAGTGCTGTAGCTCAATTGGCCAGGATACCCCCAAGAGGAAATAGCCTCTGGAAAAACAAGATAGCACCATCCAGAGCAGATGTGCTGAGGCTCTCATTACCTAAATTCCTTCTCGCTCTTCCCTCGAAGGTCCCGGACTAGCCAGTGAGAGTTGAAGGCATCCTGGGGGGGCATGCCCCAGCGCATGATGGCATTCAAGAAGGCTTTCCGCTGCCGGGCATTAAACCCTAGGACCTGGGTAGGGAGGGACAGATGACCAAAGGAAGGGGCCAGCCAAGACAGAAAGGAAAGAGGAGAGAGGCTGTGCAAGGGGGCTGGAGGGGCAGGGATGGGAGTCTCCCACACTCCCCACCTAGAGGTCAGTACCCTCACCTCAATGTTGCCTCCAACTCGTGCCAGCAGAGGTGGTAAGGGCTTGTCTCGGTCACTTTTTAGCTGCCTCCGGGATTGTCTCCTCCCACCTAAAGGACAGTCACCAGCCAGGGATCTCTATTAGGCAAACTCAGAGACTCCTGTGCCAAGGGACCATTCTGGGGTGGATTGCTAGGGCTGGTGGGTGCCAATCATGGACACGGACACACACACACACACGGACACACACACACACACACACACACACACACACACACACACACTGGGGGCTTCCATATATAGAACAATCCAAGGAATCCCCTGGTGCAGGAGTCCCAGGTTCCCATGACCATCTGCCCCCCAGAATGGCACTAAGTGCTGGGTGAAAGTTGTACCAAGTCTGGGGAGAGCTTTCCAAGCCCTGGTCAATCCTCAGAGCCAGCCCTCAGCTCCCTGGAGACCACCTGGTTGCTGAGATCCTGGTGTGGGGCTGCCCAGACTCTGCCCCAGCAGGGTGGGTTAGGGGGGAGAGTGTAGATCCGGATCGCCCTCATTCCCGGGGAATCACCAACACCCCAACTCACTCTGACCTTCGGGCCTCTCTTCAAAGTCCTCATCCTCATCCTCGGAGCCGATGGAGTACTCCGACTGGTTGTCTGACAGCTCATCCTGCCATTCTGTCGTACCCGGGGAGAGGGGAAACAAAGGGACAGGCAGTGACCCCGACCAGCCATGCCTGCCACCCACTCACCAGGGACTGAGGCTTTTGGCTGGGCCAGGGACAGGCCAACAGGGACAAGGCATCCCTGCAGTCAACATTGCTGAGAGCTGCAGAAAGCACCCTGGGGACCCTGACCATCCAGCAAAGCCCATTGAGCAAAGGACACCTCGTTCCCCCCGAGAGAATGGAAGCTCCCTGGTGGCAAGGGCTGCTTCATTCTCAGCTCTGAATCCTCATCTTGGCTTCCTACAGTGCCTGGCACTTGGTAGATGCTCAATAAATGCAGGTAGATTCACCGAGAGGATATTAGAGCTGAAAGGAACCTGCAGGAATCATCTAAGTCCAATCCTCCCATCTGAGAGATGGTCAGGGGACTTAGAATTACCCATCTAATAATAGCAGGAAGGAACTCTAGAGATCATCTAGTCTAGTCCTAACCCCCTCATTTCACAAACAAAGAAAAACTGGAACCTAGACAGGTTACTTGTCCAAGGTCACACAGTGAGAGAGCCAAGATTTTAAACCAAAACCTCTTGATTCTAAATCCAGCGTTCTTTCCCCTATAATTTGTCAAAGGATTTAATGGCAGCCAAAAGTAGCACTATAAGTCTTTGTCCAAGGCTTTCTTCCCCACAACAATAATGATAATAACAACAGCTAGCATTTCTATAGAGCCTACTGAGTGCCAAGCACTGCGGTAAGCATTTTACAAATATTATCTCACTTGATTCTCAGCACAATCCTGCGAGGGAGGTGCTGTTGTTATCCCCATTATCCCCATTTACAAATGAGGAAACTGAGGCAAAGATGAGGTGAGTTGCCCAAGGGTCACACAGCAAAGAAATGCTTGATGAAGCAGGATTTGAATTCAGGTTTTCCTGACTTCAGGACCAATGCCCTGTCCACACTGCATCAAGCCATCACAACACCAAGAAGCCTTGTCCAGGAGACTGTTTAAGTAGTCCCTTTCTTCTCTCCAAAAAGCACAGTCCAATTAACCTCTCAGCCAGGATCACAGTGGCCAAGCAAGGGCAGGGGCAGGCCAACAGGGGCAAGGCATCCTCGAAGCCAATATCACTCGTCTAAAGACCACCCAAATGATAGCTACAGAAAGCACCCTGGGGACCCTGGCACTATAGCAAAGCCCACTGAGCAAAGGAAAGGGCAGAAAAGCCAGCAGCTCTGTTGAACCATAACTAGTTATGCCTGAATGCTTTCTGATTTTGCCATCACAATTTTTTCCTAATAATTTTATCTATCTTAAAAGGAGGGAGAAAGAACCTTGAATTTAAAGTTAAGAAGTCCAAAGGTTTCCATTTCAGCTCTGACACTTACTATGACTTTGGACAAGTCATTGACCCTTTCTTGGCCTTAGTTCCTCCTCTACACTAGATGGGCCCAAAGGTCCCTTCCAGCTCTCACATTACTGATTGCTTGTTACCAAACATGTCCCTTCTCTTCTTAAAAAAAATTAAACTAAACAATGCCCCTTTTCTTCCTTAAAAAACATAATAACAAGCAATCTTTGAACGGCCAGTGCCAGAGGCTCTAAGAGGCTATTCCCTGTCCCCTTCCCTATGAGGCACATGGTAGCCTGTGCTCAGAGATGCTCCCACCCTGACCCCACCCCAGACCCCAGGGCAGTTGTCATACCTTGGTCCTCCTGGGATGCATCATTATAATTGACCTGTTTCCGTATCCTCTTCCCTTTGCCCAGGTTCCGGGCCAGATCCTCTTGCTGTTGCTCATAGTGGTGACGAAGGAGCTTCTCCCAGTAGTCAGGATCCACGTTCTCCTCCTGCTTAATGATCTCCCTTTCTACCTCCTCCTGGAAACAGACCAGGGAACCAAGTCCAGGTGGGCATGCAGAGCTGAGCCTCTCTGCCAGAGGCCACCAGCACCACCTGGTTTTCACATTTGGGTAGAACAGTCAAATACCCCACTTGGCCACGGTCTTGACCTGAGTCTCTCAAGAGCTCTTCCTTCCCCCTCATGGTCATACCTGAGTCTCTCAAGAGCTCTTCCTTCCCCCTCCTGGTCATATTCCTGACTTTCTGGACTTCAAAGCTATGTCTCCTCTATTGTTGGACATCCTAGAATCTCCTGCAACATCTGGGCCCTCCTCACCCTGGAATTCCTTCCACAAGACCTTGTTCCATTGGTGAGATCCTCTCAGAGACTCCATGTTGTGGAACAGCCCAGACTAGCCTACATTTGTTCTGTTCTTGACTCTCTTAAAGAAATTTCAAAATCATCTCCTCATGCCAAATTCCTCCCCCTATTCTCATCTCCCTTCTGTGTGTTCAGTCTTTTCATATTAGAATGTAAGCTCCTTAAGGGCAGGAACTGTCATTCTTTTTGCTTGTATCTGTACCCTCAGTGCTTAATGCAGAGTCTGGCACAAAGTAAGGACTTAATAAGTCTTTCCTTCCCTCACTCCCTCTCTCCATCCTGCCTTCCTCCTTTCCTTTCATTCCCTCCTTCCTCCCTCTCTCCCTCTCTTCCTTTCCTCCTTCTCTCCCTTCCTTCCCTCTTTCCTTCCTGCCCACCTTTTTTCCTTTCCTTCCTTCTTTCCTCCTCCCTCTCTTTCCTCTTCTCTTTCCCCTCCTTCCTTTCTCCCTCTCTTCCTTGTTTTCCTTCTTTCATTTTCCTCTCCTTCCCTTCCTCCCTCTCTTTTTTCTTCCTTCCTTTCCTTTCCTTCCCTTTCCTCTTTTCTTGATTTCCCTTGATTCTTCCCTTCTTTTTCCTTCCTTCCTCCTCTCTTTTCCTTTCTGTCCCTCTCTCCCTTCCTCCCTTTCTTCACTCTTCCCTCCCTTATTTTCTTTCTTTCACTCCTTATTCAACCCAGTTAAGATCCCACCTCCTCCATGATCATTCCCTGATTATTCTGTTCTTCACCTATATCTCTCATCCCTGAACCCATAAAGTCACGTGGCCATTGGATATAAGCTGGAAGGGTCCTCAGAGGCCTCCTATCACAACTAATGTCTGAACATGAGCAGTTCAGGACAATGAATAGGCCACGAAATTAGGTTCAAATCCCAAATGCCACTTTTTGTAGGATCATAGGTATAGAGCTAGAAGTGATCTCAAAGATCATTTAGTCCAGTCTCTTCATTTTACAAATGTGGAAGCTGAGACTCAGAGTAATAAGCCGAGTCACCCAAAGTCACCCAAAGAGTAAGTGGCAAAAGCAGAATTTGAACTCAGGCCCTCTGATTCTAAGGCATTTCCCATGCCAACAAGATACTATATCACTCATTCAATATGCAAGGTATAGAGTGCCTTGTACTCTGAAGGGTTTTTGTTTTTTTAATGGAGATTCTTTTCCTTTCCAATTAGTCTATTCTAATCATAAATCATATTTAGACAGCATTTTTATATCTTGTTCATATGTTATCTCCCCCAATTTTATTACCCCCAATTTCCAGGCAGAAAAACTAAGGCTCAGAAAAGGGCAAAGATTTGCCCATATTCATTCACTCAGTCAGGATCAGAGACAAGACTCAAATAGGTCTCCTGACTCCAAGACCAGGTCCTACTCTTACCAGTACATTCACCCCTTCCTGGAGGCATTTTATCTTTCTGGGCTGGTGCTGGAGTGCCTATTACTAAGCCATCCTCTGTACTGGGTACCAGGAACTACTCAATTCACCGATTTAGACCTGGAAGCACCATACAGGTGATATCTGGTCTAACAGCCTCATTTTATAGGGAAGAGCTACCTGGCTCCTGGAGGGCACAAGCCCAGAGAGCTCCTGTGCCCTCCCATGCCCAGCCCCCCAAGATGTAGCCAGAGTAAGGTGGAAGGAAAGGGGGCTGACGCAACAGAGAACCCAGAAGGTAGAAAAACATCATCCATTACCACTCCATCTTCTTCCCGGACCACGTATTGGGCCACCTTGAAGGAGCTGAGGTACTCATTCATGTTCTGCAGCTCTGTGTCATCCGTGGCATCCTGGTTCCGATCTAGCAACTTGGAAATGGCGGCATCATCATAATGGATCACACTACTGTCTTCCACGTCCTTGTTGTCACCTGCACAATAAGAGAGGCCACCAATGAGGCAAGGGCCAGCCTCTGGGAGCCCCTACTGCACAGGGCATAGGAGGCTTCAGGAAACTTCCAAAGTTAATGATAGGGGGCAGCTAGGTGGCTCAGTAAAGTGAGAGCCAGGTCCAGAGACAAGGAGTCCTGGGTTCAAAATTGACTTCAGACACTTCCAAGCTGTGTGACTCTGGGAAAGTCACTTAATCCCATTTGCCTAAGCCCTTATAGCTCTTCTGTCTTGGAACCAATAGACCATATTGATTCTAAGACAGACGGGGGTAAGGGTTAAAAAAAAGTTAATGACAACCAATCAGCTTCAAAGTTGAATGAATCACTTATTGACCTGCCTATGTAGCAACTGCTATGTGCCAGGCACTGTGGTAAGCGCTAAGCTGCCATCAGAAATGAGATGGGGATGAGTGCGGATGGGCGACAAATGGCTCTCCTTGGCGAAGCATGCCTCTGGCCTCTAGGCAGAGGAGCACCTAGTGGGCGCACATCTCCAGATGTGCTACATGTGCACATATGTTTTCCGTGGCTGTTCCCCTTGAGTACAAGGAATGCTGCTCCTTGGAGAGGAGGGGAGTGGAAACTATCCATCTTTTCTAATAAGGAGGTGATGTCTCCTAGTGGATGGCTCACTGGGACATGGAATCAAGAGACTTGGGTCAAAACTCTACCTCTTATCCTTCCTAGCTGTCAGAGAAGGCATCTAGGATAATAGACTGAGAGCTGGAAGGGACCCAAATGCCCTCATTTTACAGATGAGGAGACTGAGGCACAAAGCAATCACAGGATCCTAGACTTGGATCAAGAGCTAAAAGGGGACCTCAAAGGTCATAAGTCCAACCCCTTCATTTTATAGATGAGGAAACTGAGACAAAGTGATGTGGTTGGGACAACTAGGTGGCTCAGTGAACTGATAGAGAGGCAACCCTGGAGACAGGAGGTCCTAGGTTCAAATCTGGCTTCAGATAATTCCTAGTTGTGTGACCCTGGGCAAGTCACTTCACCTCATTTGCCTATCTTCTGTCCTGGAACTGATATTTCATTAGTGATTCTAAGACTAAAGGTAAGAGGTTTTGTTGTTGTTTTTGACAAAAGTGAAGTGATTTACCCAGGACCACACAACTAGTATTTGTCTAAAATGGGACTTGAACCTTCCTAATTCCAAGTCCAATATTCTATCCACATACCAAGTAACTTTTCTAAGCCTCAGTTTATTCATCTATAAAATGGGGACAATGCCTATGGTACCCCCTACCTCACAGGGTCATGAGGAGGTTCAAATGAGATGATGTTTTTGAAGCACTATGCGAATGCTATTTGTTCTTTATTATAACACACACACATACACACACACACACACACACACACACACACACACACACACACACACACACAGGCGCTCGCCCTAGTCCTGTCCTGGAGGATGGGCTAAGACAGCTCTGACAGGATCTAACAGCAGCATGGACAAAATGGGGTTACTTGTACCGCTTCATTCATTCTCTCCTATTTGTCCCTGGCAGAGTCCAAGGTCAGTTAGCAGTCAGTCAAGAAGAATTTATTAGGCTTTTATTCCATTCTAGACACTTTTAAAAGAAAGGAAAAAACCCTCAACCCACAGTCCCTGCCCTTGAGGAACTCACGTTCTAATGGGGAGACAACACGTAAAGAACTAGATACATAGAGGACATGGAGAGGCGACTGGGTGGCAGGTCATCTCGGAGGGGGAGGCCCTAGCAGCAGAGGGCACTGGGGGAGCCTCCTGTAGGAGATGGGGTCTCAGCTAAGCCTTGAGAAAGTCAGGGAGACTACAGTGGGGGGGCGAGGCATTCCAGGCATGGGGGACGGCCAATGCCACAGGCTCCCAAAGGAGAAGGAGCCAACGAGGATTCAATTAAAGGGGTAGAGAAGGGACCCGAGGGAAGGTCACTGGATTTTTTCACTCAAGAAAGCATTTGGTTCTTAGGCAGAGGCTCCAGACAAGACCCACTGCAGAGAGTTTAGACCAGGCATAGATGGGTCTGCGCAGTGGTCAAGGCCCCAACCTGGGGCCAGGACAGGGTTCTACCTACCTGGTGGGGTGCTGCCATGCTTTTTTTTCACCCCAGCTGCTAAGGTGCCACCACCTTTGGAGGCCTGGACATCAGGGGCGGGCGCCACGGGCTCAGGCATGTTGATCCGCTGACCCTGAGGCATCATGCCTAATGGGAGACAAAGCATCGGGCAAGGCCGGCTCGGGCAGGAGGTGCTACAGGCAGACTTTGTGGGGAGGGAGGGAGAACAGCTCTCAGAATTATTTAGAGCTGGAAGAGCATCTCAGGGATGTCTGATCTTCCCTATAAGTTCCATGAGGGCAGGGCCTGTGTCTTTCTTATCCCATTTTACAAAGGAGGAAACTGAGGTTTGTGAAGGTTCACTGACTTGTCCAAAGCCATACATCAAAATTCCAGAGAGGATGAAAATTTGAACTCATGTTCTCGACTTCAAATCTACTACTGTCACCTTGGGCAAATCACTCAATACCTCAGGAACCTCAGTTTCCTATCGGTCAATTAGCGAGTATTTCTTAAGGACCTATTATTCGTCAAACACTGCAGTGGAAAACGAGGAGGTTGGACAGATGGTTTATAAAGCCCCTTCCAGCTCTGAATGCTATGACCCTATGAATCCTGTGGCTCGACTTGGAAACTCTTTCTTCCAATGTTAAGATTATGTCCGTCCATCAAAATGACTCAATTCCATTAAACAAACCAACCAACAAACCCTTAACCTAGCTGTTCAACACAATAGCCCAGTGGTTCCCATTTAGAGATTTGCATGCCCCTTTGGGGGTTCACGACATCAAGCATACTAAAAATCCCTTAATGGTGTCTTAAGCAGTAAATGATTGTAAATAATATTATGAGTAGCGAATTAAATTACTCTGGGAATTCACAAAAATTTCCATTTGTTGTTATTGAAAGGGGTTCATGGGACAAAAACAATGGGAACCTCTGGTGTCAACACAACTACAAACAACGGCTTAACGTATGGCACGTTTCACTTTTCAAATGACATCTCTGTAATCCTTGAGCCTTTTCATCATGAAAACTACCAGTTTTCTCATTAGAACTAGGCAATGTGTCTCATCTTGCCTACAAGCTCCAGAAAGGCTTGCCTCAACTACACATGACCTCCCATCCTTACCTGTGCCAAGCATGGAGCTCTACCTTGTCTATAAGAACTCAAGTGCTTGTTCTCTAGAGAAAGAAGGAATTTTTTTTAATTCTGGCTCTCATGACTGGGAGGCTGAGATACCAATGATAAACCACGAGACTCAGGAGAACAAGGTATACAATACAAAAAGATTATAAAGACAAACAACTTTGAAACACTCGGGAACTCTGATCCACACAACGACCAACCACAATTCCAGAGGACTCACGATGAAGGATGCCACCCTGCTCCTGACAGAGAAGTGAAAGACTTGAGTAAAGACCAAGCCATTTTTCATTGGATACAGCCAATATAAGGGTTGTTTTGCTTGACTATACATGTTTGCAATGGGTGAACTGTTTTTCTTGCTTTCTCAATGAGGGTGAGTGGGAAGGGGGCAGAAGGGAGAGAATGTAAACCTGAAAATAAAGTAAACTTGAATTTTTTAAAAGAAAATAATAGATATGTGTCAGATATTAGATCTAGAAGAACAAAGGGGAAACAGGGAAAATGAATACAGAGATATAGGGGTCAGAGGATATTAGTTCTCCAAAGAGATGCTACAGAGCAGCTAGGAAGCACAATGGATAGAAAGCCAGGCTTGGAGTTGGAAGGACACCTGGGTTTAAATCTGGCCTCAGATTTTTCCTAGCTATGTGATCTGGGCAAGTTACTTAAACCCATTTGCCTAAACATTTCCCTTCTGTCTTAGAGTTGTTATTAAGAAACTAAAGGGTTTGTTTTTGTTCAATAAAAATTCTTAAAGGAGATGTCATAATAAGTGTGGAGCCACAACACACAGGTGCATTGTTAGTGGAGCTGAGCACCACGTAAGTTTAGCCATTCTGGACAATAATTTCAACTTCTATTTTAAATAAAAGTCACTAAACCTCAGATATCCTTTGACTCAATGATACTACAAGGCATTTTCCACAAGTCAAAAACAGAGGGGAAAGTTTCCAAAGATACAAAAATATTTGTACCAGCATATAATAGCAAAGGCCTGGAAGAAAAGTGGGTATCTAAAAATTTGTGATATATAAATGTAATGGAATATAATTGCATCACAAGAAATGATGAATATGAGAAAATCAGAGAAACTTGAGAAGATTTGGATGAATTATTGCAGAGCAAAGCAAGCAAAGCCAGAAGACCAAAATGACCACAAGAAAATAAAGGAAAGCAACACTGAACGATACTGGAAATCTGATCAATACAGTGACCAACCATGACTCCAAAAGACTGATAATGAAAAGATGATAGGATTAGAGCTGGAAGGGACCTTAAAGACCATCTTGTTCCAACTTCTCATTTTATAAATGGTAAAACATGCCTCCTACCTCTCATAGAGAGCTAGTGGCCTAAAGGTGCACACTGAGGCATACAATTTTCAGACATGGCCACTGTGTTGATTTTGTTCACCTGACCATATGTCTTTATTACAAAGGAAAACTCTACTGGGGATTGGCAGTTCCTTGGGAAGTGAGGGTAACATTTTTTAAATGAATATTAATAAAATTTCTAAAAGAGGAAGACAAAGCAGCTGGTTATATAAAGCAATGTGTAATCCAAAATTATTCAAATAAATTTTGAAGATTCTCTCATACAAAAATGGCACCATGATAATGTGGAAAATTGGATGCCTGGAGTTCATTGAAAATGTCCTGGGTGGGGAAAGCTAGGTTGCTCAGTGGATAGAGAGGAAGGAAGGAAGGAAGGAAGGAAGGAAGGAAGGAAGGAAGGAAGGAAGGAAGGAAGGAAGGAAGGAAGGAAGGAAGGAAGGAAGGAAGGAAGGAAGGAAGGAAGGAAGGAAGGAAGGAAGGAAGGAAGAAAGGAAGGAAGGAAGGAAGGAAGGAAGGAAGGAAGGAAGGAAGGAAGGAAGGAAGGAAGGAAGGAAGGAAGGAAGGAAGGAAGGAAGGAAGGAAGGAAGGAAGGAAAGAAAGAAGGAAGGAAGGGAAGGAGGGGGAGAGGGAAGGAAGAAGAGAGAAAGAGGGAGAGGGAGAGAAAAAGAAAGAAACAAAGAGGGAGAGAGAAAGAAGAGGGAGAGAGAAACAAAGAGAGAGAGAAAAGACATACTGAGAGAAAGAAAGTGAAAGAAATAAAGAGAGAGAGAGAGAAACAGAGGAAGAGAGAAAGAAACAGACAGAAAGAAAGCCAGAGAGAAAGACATACAGAAAGAGAAAGAAACAAAGAGACAGAGAGAAACAAAGAAACAAAAAGAGAGAGAGAAGAAAAAGAAAGAAAGAAAGCCTAGATCTATTGAGGAAGAAACACCTGGAGGGCCAGTAGGGAGGAATTTCAATTTTTTTAATGATTTTTTTAAAAATTGACAATTGGTAAAATTTAACAAAATTAATTTTAAAATATTTTTAAAAGACATTAAGCACTCATAAGAGCTTAAATTTAGATTTGAATGGGTTTTAGAGATCATTCTGCCCAGTGAAGCAGATCTTGTAGGAAGTCTGGGAATTCCAGGCTATTGGTGTTCAGGTCAGCAGAGGTGACTACCAGGAGAGGCGACACTCCTGGGAGTAACATCCAGAAGCCTCAGAGCTCAGCACCACAGATTCTCTTACCTTCCACATCATCTTTAAAGAGCTCCTCTGTCCCAAACTTCAGGATGTCGTCCAGCTCCTGCTTGGTCATGGACCCAGACTTCGATCCCAGGCCAGGTCGCACCACTAGGTGCGTGAGCATCATCTTGCGCTTGGCGACCTGGGTGATTCGTTCCTCTACGGAGGCTCTTGTGACGAAGCGGTAAATCATGACTTTCTTGTTCTGGCCGATGCGGTGGGCTCTGCTGAAGGCCTGTGGGAGTCGGTCATTCATCCCTCAGATGCCTCGGACTAGAAGCACAGCTCAGGAGATAGCTAATGGGCAGGGGAGTGTGTGAACGTGCGGGCACAGGCATGGATCGTTGAGGGGAAGTGTGACTCTTAGTGCTTCACAGAGAGGTGGTGAACTCCGGGGACGGAAGGAAGCATACATCTTCAGACAGATATATGTTTGTTTGGCTTGACTACTTTTCTTGTAGGGGATGGTTCTACTTTGGGGAGTGAGACTCACAGGGAAGGGATAATGGTTGACTCACAGAAAAGAGCATCAGTGAAACATTTTAAAGGTTTTTTTTTTAAGTATATAATAGTATAACCCAGATCAAATTGCCTGGCAGCACTGGGATGGGGAAGGGAAGAAAGGGAGGGAGGGAGAAAAGTTTAATCATATAACTTAGGAAAATTTATTTTTTGTGATTATGTAATTGGTAAAAATATTTTTAATGTTTAAAAATCTATGCTTATATTTTTTTAAGTATATGTGTTGGGGGGACATAGCTATGTGGCTCAGTGGGTTGAGAGACAGGGGATCCTGAGTTCAAATCTGGCCTCAAAGAGTCCCTAGCTGTGACCCTGGGCAAGTCACTTATTCCCGATTGCCTAGCCCTTACTGCTCTTCTGTCTTAGAATTGAGACTAGAACAGAAGGTAAGAGTTTAAAAATTAAATTAAATTAAGTGGAAGGAGGAGGAGGGAGAGGGGGAGAGTTGTACTAAGCAGCCTACAAGGTCCCTTCCACCTCTGGCCATTTTTGAGGCATTTGTACGATATTCACTTAGCAGAGTGCAGCCATCAGAGATTACCTTCCATTTACATTGGAAACATCTTGAAAGCAGGCAGTTATCTTTGCGTGTTGCCTTTCCCATTAGACTACCCTTCTTGAGAGCAAGGACTGCTCTCAGTCTTTTATTTGGAGGAATTTATCACTGGCACATAGTCAGCATTCTATAAAATCTTTATTCTATTCCCCAACACATAGTAAGTGCTTAAGAAATGCTTGGTGATGGCCAAAAAGAAGGAACTAAAATTAGCAGGAGTGGCCACTGCTGCAAGGGGTGATTTGGGGGCAAGGATAGGAAAAAGGGATGGAGCCACTGCTGGGTATTGTAGATCCCGAATCCCATCTGGAAGCCTGCTAACTTAAAGTACCTTGAAATCTTTTTTTTAATAAATTAAATTAAATTTTAAAAATTTTAACTTTAAATTTAAATTAATTTTTAAAATTTAAAATTTTTTATTTAAAATTAAGTCCTATCTTGGTATTGGTTCTAAGATGGAAAAGGAGCAAGGGCTAGGCAAGCAATGTTAATTGACTTGCCCAAGATCACACAGCTAGGAAATGTCTGAAGCCACATTTGAACCCAGGTCCTCGCAACTCCAGGCTTGGTGCTCTCTATCCACTGTGCTATCTAGCTACCCTTGCTTTAAAGTCTTAATAAACCTAAAGTGACAAGGACAGCTTTTGGGATGGACTCAACCAAAGGCCAATTTTTAGCTTGTAATGTATAAAAGGATCAAGACTTAAATCAGAGAGGCCCCTAGAGGTCATTTAAGTCCAATCTGCTCCATCTGGGATAAGAAGGCAGAGCTGGAGGGAGTTCCCTCTTACTGGAGGCAAAGCCTGAATGACCCCTTCTCAGAGATGCTTTAGAGGGGATGCTCACTCAGGGGCAGGAGTGCCCAGTTGAGGCTCCTTCCAGCTCTGGGATTCCCCAGGGGCTCAGAAACATTAGGTTAGACTCAAATACATGTCGTCTGCCTCTAACATCTAATATTGACTCTCCTAGACCATAGTTACCTTTCCTCCATTAAGAACTAAAAATACTCCCAATCCAGAGTTCTTACAGGTCTTCCCTACTGTATGCTATGAGGGTTTTCTTTTGTTCCGTGTCTCCCTCCCTAAAAGTTAGAACTATCTTTTTGTGTCTTTGTATCAATCCACTGAGCCACCTAGTTCCCCCCGAAGGAAAAGATTTAAAGAGGGTGGAATAAATTTGGAACTTGGCACTAATGGATACCCAAGTAGGTGCTTAATAAATGTTTGTTGACATGAATTAGAATCAAACAGAAAAGAACAGATCAGAGCTAGCATCTCCGGTTTTAGAATTGGATGGGACCTTCAGAAGGCCATCATGTTAACTCCCCTTTTTATAGATGAGGAAACTGAGGCACAGGGACTTGCTTGATTTGGAACTAAAGGAAGGAGGAGCTCTTCTCTTTTTGACCCAGGACCCTACAAAGTCTCCCAGCCTGCCCAGATTTTTTTTCCTTGAGTCCCTGGACAGCTGAGCCTCTCCCTCTCAAAACTGGCAGTCCTCTCTGTCTGTGACTTCACAGCTGATACTGCAATGATCCTCTGACCTAAGATCAGATGGGAACCCCCCAACAGGCCCAGTCCCAGGACATTTGGGCAAGGATCTGCTGCCAAGAAAGGGAGGATCCTGCCAGCTTCCTTATCTGGGATAGGGAAAGGGAGGTCAGAGTGACAAGGAAGGAGGGAGTTCAGCAAAAGAAAGAGATAGAAATCAAGGCAAAAAACCATTTGGGGTTGAAAGGAGCCCCTTTCAAGACTAAGTTGCCATTTCTCCATAGTGTAAAGCATGTTGGGACCTTTACCAGGTCTGGGAACTCATACCTTACCACTAGACTCCAGGGAAACCAGCCCCTAGCAGAGCCCTGCAAAAATGGTGAGTCAACAGACCTGTATGTCATTGTGAGGATTCCAGTCCGAGTCGTAGATGATGACAGTGTCAGCAGTGGCCAAGTTGATGCCCAGACCACCAGCCCGGGTGGAGAGGAGGAAACAGAACTGCTGGGCTCCGGGAGCTGGAGAGGATAAAGGTCAGCCCCACATCAAGAGGTAAGAGAGAGGACAGGGCTCTGGGACTAAATCCTGAATTATAGAGCCACTCTCCTCCCCCAAGGGAAGATGCAACCTAGCTGAGATGTGGGCAGGAAGTCAGCCAGCTACCCCTACCAAGTTCCTTCCCTAGGGCCATTAACCCTTCTGTATTATTGACTATTTTGGACTATTTTCTCTTAATTTATCACAGCCTACTAGAGCTTGCCAGTGACAGAATTGTTGAAAAGGAGGTGAGGAAAGGGGAAGAAGAGAGAGGGAGGTAGAAAAAAATGAGAGATCCTTCCTAGCCCAAGACAACCAAGGCAATATCTTTACCCAACAGTTATCCTCAGGCAGGCATTGAAGCTTCACAGATTAGACCCAGAACACTAATTAATGCGTTTCCTCATAGCTATTCCTTCTTTCTAGTCATCAGTCCAAGTTTGGGCTTGGCCATGAACAGATTACTAAATCTTTGATCTCTCCAGAGTCTGGGAACTCTTGGGTTCAAACTGCAAACCCATCCATCTCTTCTCATCCTAAGCTCATTTTGGATGCATCTTCCATATGGGGAACCACTCCCAAACATGCCAGAGAACTTCCTGCCATTTTTTTAAAACCCTCACCTTGTCTTCGAATCAATATTGTGTATTGGTTCCAAAGCAGAAGAGCAGTAACAGGTGGGCAATGGAGGCTGTGACTTGCCCAGGACCACCCCAGCTAGGACTTTCATCCTCTTAAAGACATTCCACCCTCTTTTTTTCCCCAACATATTTTTATTTATTTCATTAAACATTTCTTCAATTACATGTAAAAAAATATTTAACATTCATTTTTTAAAATTTGAGTTCCACCCTCTTTAAATTGTTTCCTTTAGAGAGCAAGCTAGGTACTCAGTGGATTGAGAGCCAGGCCTAGCTAGAGATGGGAAGTCCTAGGTTCAAATCTGGCCTCAGACACTTCCTAGTTGTGTGACCCTGGGCAAGTCACTTAACCCATTGCCTAGCCCTTACTGTTCTGCTGCATTGGAAGCAATGCACAGTATTGATGCTAAGACAGAAGGTAAGGGTATTTTTTTTAATGTTTCCTTCAGTTTGTGTTTTTGTAGGCAAACAACAAATTAAGTTGTATGCCAGGTAATCTTAATACTAGTATATATTGTCAGGGTCCTTCAACCTCTGACTGCCGAGACCCCATAACCATTGGCATAGGCAGGTCTGAGAGGATGGTTGAGGGCTCAAAAGACAACACCAAGCATGGAGCAGTCACTCATCGCATGACCCAGATTCCTTATCTGAGACCTTGACCTTCAAGCCCAGGCCAGAATACAAGATCTGTCTAGGAAGCAGACATAACAGTCACCCAGGGAAACTTGCCCGGAAACATTAGACTTCTGGAGTCATGATGCTCTTTGGCAGGAAGAGATCTCATTGAGCTTCTCTTTCCTTTCCTCTAAGAGGACCGGCTCAGCCATCCTTATTCTTCACCCACTTTTGTCAGCTGGGTGCAGATAGTCCCACAGAGTGGCCCACAGATTGGCATCCAGAATTGGCACTATTATTGCCTAGAGAGCTTCAGCTGGCCCTGCTTTCCTCACGACAATAACAGGGATGGGGCTGGTTAATTTTAAATCTTAGAAGAACAAATAAAAAGATATTTGTAACATTATGATCACTAAAATTAGCACTACAATAAACCCATAATTATTAGCCTTTCTAATGTGTGGGTAATACTTCTCAAAGCCCAGCTAATAAGTAAACAACCTTTCCATTTCTTCTTCTTCAGATATCATATTAAAGCTCCTGCCATATTTCGAACTTAAGTTGTATGATCCAGCACACACGCATGCACACACACATATACACACACACACCTTTGATACACACTAGAATCCTTCAAAAAAATTCCTCCTCCATGCCTTAGACAAAGGGACAGGAATTTTCATCTCTCCCAGCCAAGGAGCCATTTAAGTCCTGGGGTATATTCCCAACATTCCCATTATATTCCACCACTGCCTAGTGGTCCATAAAACTTCCCCTTGGGGAAAGAAGAGGAGAAAGTCAGGGTATCATTGCTCAGTCTTGGGTTCTAGGCAGAAAGAAACCATAAAGTACCATTGAATCTGTCGATAGCTTCTTGCCGAAGACCTCCCGTGATCCCACCATCAATTCGCTCATACTTATAGCCTTCGTACTCCAGGAAATCCTCCAGCAGGTCCAGCATTTTGGTCATCTGGAGGGAGAAATAGGTGCCCAAAGTGGGTGACCATGGGAAGAAAACCAACCTAATGACCACACTGGCCTGATTCCCCAGAAGGGCAAAGATACAGACATTGACTTTGATGGTAGGTGTTCAACAACCATTTATTAAGCACCTGCTATGTCCCAGGCCCTGCAAAAAACATCAAAGACACAGAAAGGCAAAAGATAGTCCGCCCCCCCAAGGAGTTCATAGTCTAATGGGGGACACAATAAGCAAAGACCCACTTATAATAGATCAAACAAGGGTAGCTAGATGGCATAGTGATAATAGCATCATGTCTGGGGCCAGGAAGACTCATCTGCCTAAGCTCAAATCCAATTCAGGTATTTACTAGCTGTGACCAATGATGTTTGCCTTAGTTTCCTCATCTGTAAAATGAGGAAGAAGGAAATGGAAAACTATTTCGGGGGGTTTCAAGAAAACCCCAAATGAGGTTACAAAGAATCAAGCATGCCTGAAACAACTGAACAACCAAACAGAGTACATTGGGGTAATCAACTAGATAGAATTAAGGGGAACTGGAAAGACCTGGACAGAGAAAGCTACATGATACCCAGACTCTAAGCTGCTACCATCTGGCAGCTCACAAAAAACAAGCTTGCTCTTGAGTCAGAGAACTTTGGTTCAAATCTCACTTCTGATGCTTACTTCTGTGCAAGCTTAAATATCACATTTACCCCAGAATCAAACAGAAGCCAAACTCTCAAATTTGGGAGAAAGGGGGAGGGATATATAATACCTGCTTTGTGCCAGGTACTATAAGTGCTTCTTTGCAATTATCTCAGTTGATAACCCAAAGAGGTACATACTATTATAATCTCCATATTATAGAGGTTAGGTGACTTAAGTGTCCAGGGGCTGGATTTGAATTCAGGCCTTCCTGATTCCAGACCAAGGGCTTATCCACTATGCCACCAGCAGCTTCCAGCTTTAGTAAAGCAAGGAGATCACACTTTGGGTGTGAAAAAGATGTGGGCACATGTGTTCCAACTGGTCTGGCCATGGGTCAATAAGGAGGTGAATGAGCACCATGGCAGCTATTCAGGGCTTATGAGGATCAAAATGTTGATCTGTGTGGTCCTAAAGAGTAAAAAACCATTAATAGCCCAGATCTGGGAGGAAAATTAGGGGTCATGGAGTCCAATCTGTCCCTGGGCAAGAATCCTCCTACAAAACCATCAGGAAGTGGCCATCTAAGCACAGTTCAAAGACCTCCAAAGAGGGGGAAACTTCCTCTCAAGGCAGGCCAGCTGACTGTAGAACAGTGTTGACCATTAGGGAATGTGACCCTTTGCAAACCTTCAAAGACCCACTAGTGACTCCTAGTTCTGTTCTTGGGGCCAAGAAAAACAAGGCTAATCCCTCTTCCACTTGGTAGACTGGTAGTAGACAGTTCTCATGTCCTGCCCTGCTCCCCATCTACCTAATAAGGTAATAAGGATGGCGGATGCTGAGGCCCAGAAAGATAATTATGGTATATAATATGCACATGTATATAAAGGGAATCGGTCGATGTATCCTAGAAAAATAGACCCATATGCACACTTTGTAACAATGGATCATCTAGAAAAAGAAGACAGTATCCGTTTATTATAAAGTCAGTTTATTATAAAGGTAGCCCTCTCTGGTGGGTTTCTTCTTCTCTATCTTAGTGGATGAACATCAGAGGCAGAATGGACCAGCCTGTTGAGCTTTGAAAGGTCAGAGGAGGTCCGGGGACTGGTATCTAGAGCAGAGTCTGCCAGGAGTCACTACCAAGGCCAAATCTGGTGAGAAGCAGCTCAACAAGTGACCTGCTTGACCCAAGTAGTTCAGCCCACCACCTGAGCGGTCAAGAAGATGAGTTCCAATCCAGCCTCAGACCTTACTACTGTGTGACCACCTCTGTTTGCAACAATAATAGCAACTACTTCAAGGCAAGGGTTTTTAGTGAGGATCAGATGAAATAATAATATCCCTAAACTTCCTAGCATAAGTGTTTAAAATGCATGTTCTGGGGGTAGCCATGTGGTTCATTGGATGAGAACCAGTCCTGGGTTCAAATCTGGTCTCAAATACCACTGTGGTGACCCCCAATTGCCTAGATAAGAAGGTAAGGATTTTAAAAAATATAAATGCATGAATTTTTCTGCAGTCACCATTCTAGTCTACTTTCCAGTCTGAGAGAATGTTTTTGTAATTCTGTACTTGCTACACTGTTCTTAGTCAATGTTTCTTTGTAAAAACTAAATAGGTGATGTTGGAGGAGGCTAGATTAGAAACAGGGATTTAAAAAAAACGAATTGTTAATTAACAGTTCATTGGTATTGAAAAGCAATTATTAGCTGACCAAATTGATATTAACCAGCTATTAGTATTGTGGGGAACACACCGGTGGGGGCTCATTCTCCAAGACGAAAGGCAAAAACCTGGCTCTCTGGTAGTTTCCCCACTAGGGAATCTGGTTTCTCACAGATTGAAGGGGGATCCCACTGGTTTTGGGGGCACTTCCTTCCATTTGGATGAGGGCATAAGGGGAAATCTCTGACACCTTCTAAAATCAGACTGTGAGAGGGGGTAACACTCACCTGAGAGAAGATTAAAACCCGGTGTCCTTCATCACGCAACTTTTTCAGCATCTTCTGTAGGAGCATGAGCTTCCCAGAAGACTTGACCAAGGAGCTGCCATCGTAGGAACCATTGGGTAAGACTGGTGCCTCCTGTTCAATAATCAATCAATTCAGAAGCATTTATTAAGTTCCATCTAATGTAGAAGGCACAGTAAGGAGTTGAAGCTACAAAGGCCAAAATGAAGCAGCCCCTGCCCTCGAGGAGCTTCCTTACAAATTCTAGCAAAGGAAACAAGTATATTTAAATTAAAGGTATATGGAAAATATTGGGGGCAGGGGGGTAAGGTACTGGAGCTATGATCTCATTGGTATAG
The DNA here is from genome assembly GCF_027887165.1 of Monodelphis domestica. NCBI lineage: Eukaryota > Metazoa > Chordata > Mammalia > Didelphimorphia > Didelphidae > Monodelphis > Monodelphis domestica. Next base: position 405,612,815 of record NC_077230.1, on the reverse strand, counting down.
GGAATCCCCAGCTAATAATACAGTGCATGTTTGCCAACTTCTCTGCAAATTGGGAAGTACTGGGGTTAGTTTTGCCTAATGTCAAAACATCAATTTGTGTCAAAGGTAGGACTTGAATTTGTTCATCGGGTCTCGCTGGAGGCTTCTCTATTTAAAACATCACACAGAACAAATCACAAGGGAATTGGGGGCAAAATTGGCACTGGCCCCTGGGGAGGGGTGCTTAAACAGAACTCTGAAAATCCATTTTCTAAAGAGGTCTTGTGAAAGGAGGGAGGGAGTCATGGAATGTCATATGTATAGAGTCAGTTTGCCTGGACTTAGGGTGTGTGAAGAGAAATAATATGCCACCCTGAGTTATAGGGACATCAGCCACCCCATCTAGTCCGAAGGAGACACGAAGGAACATGTTCTATATGTAGCCACCTGGCTGGCCTCTGCTTGAAGACCTCCATGGAGTGGAAGCCCAACAGAGGAGTTTGTGTTTGATCCCAGATAATGGGGAGCCACAGGAGTTTATGGAGGAAGCATATGGCATAGTCCACGTGCTTAGAGAGGGAAGAGACTGAAGAGGGCTTTGTACTCAAGTATATTCAAGAGCCAGAAAGGATATTGGGACTCTGGGAAAGGCCAGACAACACCTTGACTCTCACGTGGCATTTCTCTAAGCCCCATCGCTCATGCCCAGACCAGGAAGAGACGATCATGGGGGAGAATCTCTCTCTGTGCTGGGCAGACATGTGGAATAGGAATCCTGCTGCCTGCTCAATATGGAGTGGCCCAGAGATCTATTTGCCTCTGTTCAAAGCAACCGTGCCCTTAGGGAGGGAGAGCAGATGGATAAATGGTTGGTTCTCAGTGGTCCTCATGGGCACCATTCATCTTCTCTGAGGATTAACTACAGCAAACTGACTCACTACAAGCTGGTTCCCAAGGCCTTTGCCAGGCTGCTGGGCTGCTCACCCCTCACCACCTGTTGGTGTATTCAGGAAAGGCGAACCGAACCCATTTCAGTATTAGCTTGGCTAATAGCTGGCATTTTTAGTGAGCTTTTAAAGCTCAGAGGGTGTTTAATATATATTATTCTCATTCAATCCTAACCACTTGATGAGATGGCTACTGGTCTCCTTAACTCCAGAGGTCAAAAGATTATAAAGTGAGCTGGAAGTCAACCTCTTCACTTTACACTTGAGGAAACTGAGGTCTGGCGAGATGGGTTTTGAATGTACTTGGTGTCTCCTGACCCCAGTTACCACTGCAGCTGGTTACTCTCCCCAAGTCAAAAGTTGGTGATTAACCACCATTATTTAGAATTCTGCCCCACGGATCCCTCCATTGTTATAGATAATGGAACTGACTGTGCCACTCAACTAGCAATTTATTAAGCATCTACTCTGTGCTAGACACTGGAAAAGCCCTGGGAATACAAGAAAGGCAAAGGCAATCCCTGCCTTCAAGGTCCTCACAGTCTAATCGAATAGTGAATTAGAGCTAATTAGGGATGGAGAAAGGCTTCCTAGAGAAGGTGGAGATGAGGAATTCCAGCCATAGGGGACAGCCACTCCCTTGTAGGCGGACAGAAAGCCAGGCCTCAGAGGGCAGAGACAAGAGAAAAGTGCTGGACAGGAGGTAACTCCTACAGTATGCCAAATGGCCCCTCAAAGAATGGAGTCGGCAGATAAAATGACTCGGGATTCTGAGCCCCTGAACCTACCACGGCGGCCACGGGGAAGAGATACGGGTGGTTGCAGCACTTCTTCAGGTCCATCATGATGTTCAGCAGAGACACCTGATTTCCACCGCCTTTGGAGTTCAAGGCTTCAAAATTTCTGGTCAGAATGAACTTGTAGTATTTCCTACAGCAGGAGAGGAGAATAATGACCACTGAGGAAGGCAGGGATGTCTCTTCCATTTGTATCCTTGGAACTTGGCTCTACCATTTTCAATCCCTGGGCTCATGATTAATAAAAAGAAAGAAAGCTTTTTCTGTCTTCAACAAGGTAACAATAACAATCTAAATTGTAGTTTTAGAGATCAGACATGGGGCAGCACTGGGAGAATAAGTGATTTTCCCAGGGTCATCAAGTATGTTGGCAGAGGCAGGACTTGGTGAACCTTTTAAACTAGCTTATTCTCTTACTATTTCCATATAACATCATCACCTGGCACAAAATAAAATCATTTTTCAGATGAGGAAACTGAGGCTCAGAGATCTTGAGTCTTTCCATGGTCATAAGAGTTAATTAAGCCTTCGTGATTGGAGGTCCAGTACTCTCCACCATGGTACCCTTCATCTAAAGAGCCAAGATAGGGACTAGCTCCAACCTAAAGGTAGAGTTCTTATTCCCCAAGATGAAGGAGATTCATCTTAAGGCACGCTCTCCAATTCTTAAAAAATTCTCAGAGTTCTAGACTTGAACTGTTTCTGGATTTGGGGGTGGTGGAGTAGAAGAGGGTAATGTAGATTTTTCAGACTGGGCACTGCCTATTGAACTCCAACATGGAGTGATGGGTTCAAATTACAGTTACGCCTGTAGTCATTTACTAACTAATCTTCATGATGATCCTGGAAGGCTATTAAAATCCTAAATCTAGAGGGAAGGCTATATAATATGTTGGGAAAACTACTCCTAGCTCCTCACCCAAAAGACCCTCTAGGCTGATGCCAGGAGAGCTGAGGAATAGAGGAATAACACTGATATAGTTAGCCTCCCATGTGCCAGGTACTACAAACATCTCACTTGATCCTCACAACCACCATGTGCAATTATGCAATTATTATCATCCCCACTATCATCCCTCTCCCTTATTGTTATCCCCAGTGGAGGAAACTGGGACAAACAGATCTTAATCAAGTTCCCCAAGGTCTGAGGCTGGATTTGAACTTGGGTCTTCTTGGCTCCAGACCAAAAGCTCCATCCACTGTACCACTAGATGCCCCTAATGGATAGGATCCTGAAGTCAGTTCATTAAGACTAGAGAAAGGAAAGGGTGATGAGAGGAGGGAATTAGAAACATTAGTCCCCAGGGCTCTGGTCCCACTCCTTCATTTAACAAACTGAGGCCAAGAAAGGGAAAGTATTGAGTGACAAATAACAGAGGTAGGATTTGGATATAGGTCCTCCAGCTCCAAACCTAGTTGACAATTATTATATTAAGCACTGACTGTGTACGTAAGCATCTACACTTGAGTCCTACAGATACAAAGAAAAGCAAAATGCTATCCCAGAAGCTCCTTGGAGGAAGGGCTGGGAGCCCAAGGGGGAAAACTCACTTCTGCATCTGGCTTAGCTCCACCCGCACAATCAGCTCCGTCTTGGCTGGCATGTTCTTAAACACATCAGCCTTCAGTCGCCTCAGCATGTGGGGCCCCAGCAAGTCATGCAGCTTCTTGATTTGATCTTCCTTGGAAATATCAGCAAACTCCTCCAGGAAGCCTTCTAGGTTGCTGCAGAGAGAAGTGGAGATAAAAGAAAGAGGCCTCAATGGTGTCTCCCAGGCCATCAGTCAATAAATAAATATTCTGCACTAATAGAAGGGAATCCAAAAAATAAAAGGCAAAATAAGGTCCCAGCCTTCTTGGAAGAAACAAGAGCTTGAACAACCAGAGATACACAGGAGGGTAATTTCAGAGGGAAGGCACTACTACCAAGGATGGAGACTGAGGAAGATCTCCTGCAGAAGGGAGGACCTACCCACTTCACCGGATTATTGGGACAATGCTGAAAGGATCTGGGTAAAGTACATAGAAGGCCAACCTTAAAAGTGGCTCTAAATGGAAGCTATGGGAGCAGAGGTAGGGTGACCACTTTGCAGAAAGGCTGTGGAAGGAAATCCTGGCCCAGGTCAGAGTGGAGTGAGCTGTCTTCTGAGGATTCTGGGCATTTAAAGGATGACTCACTTGAACCGTTCTGGAGTCAGGAAGTTTAGAAGATGGAACAGTTCCTCAAGGTTGTTCTGCAGGGGTGTCCCCGTAAGCAGCAGCTTGTAGTCAATCTTGTAGCTATTCAACACCCTAAAGAACTAGGGAGAAGAAAGGGAAGATCATTCTAGCCCTGGTCATTCCACTAAGTACTATGAAAAGGGCAGTTACAGCCTGCTTTCCTCTGCCTGTCACTGGTTTTCCCCCATCCACTCCCTCTCCTGGATACAATGGCTTACCTTGGACTGGTTGTTTTTCAGCCTGTGAGCTTCATCTACCACAAGACAGGCCCATTCAATGGACCCCAGGATGGCCTGGTCAATGGTAATGAGTTCATAGGATGTGAGCAAGACATGAAACTTGATCTGTGCCTCTTTCTGCATGGGAAGGAGAGGAGAGTTTGGACAATGAAGACAGAGAGAGGTTGTTTCCATAGCAGTGCCATGCAGCCATCATGGAGGAGAGACATCATTGTGAGGAAGGGGCCAGTTAGCAATGACTCAGGCTGGTCTTTGCTTCCAAACCAGCCCCCCACAGCCATAATCTAAGGAAGAAGCCATCCAACTGCCAACTACCACCTACAGGACAGATAAGCTAGGACGCAGGACTAACCACCACCACCATCTTGACCACCATCTTCCCTCAGATCCTTCCTGATGAAGACAATGCAAGAGCCTTGGAAATAGCAATGGTTCGTTCAACCACCAGTGCCCACAATCATCATTCAGGGGCTCCTGTAGGTGTTACAGCCACACCTATTGAAGACCTACTAAGCGGGTTCCTGTCACTAAAGTTCCCAAGCCCTATCAAATGGTACAACCTCAGAATAATTTTAGTATGATTTTATCAGCAGAAATGAGATTAAAGAAGAGGTGGGAGGCAACTAGTTAGTATAATGGATAGAGTGCCAGGCCTGGAGTAGGGAGGACCTGAGTTCAAACTTGGACTCAGACACTTCCTAGCTTGGGCAAGTCACTTAACCCCCATTGCCTAGCCCTTACAACCAATTATTGTAGTATGGATTCTAATGGCTTTTAAAAAAGGAAAAAAAGAGGTGCTCCCATCTGTTTTGCCGCTATACCCCAAGGACCCTTTCCATATGTGTTGTGGGAACTCTGGAGAAAAGCATAGTGCTTTTGCACAAAGTGAGCATTTAATAAATTCTTTCATTCACTGATTCAAGCACTCAAGAAATAAGCCCTCTTCCATGAAGTTTGATAGAAGAAACATTTAGGATGGGAAACTCATTACCTCCCTACGAGGTCCATATCATTAAAAGATTTTAATTGTTGTATATCCACAAATTACCCTAGTAGCCAATTAGCCTTTTTTTATAAGGCAGGAGCAAAGAAAGTGTTCCTAGTCACCCACCAGCCCTGCATGAAGCACCTCTAGCCCTTCTCCTTAAAGACAAGTTGTGGCTCTGCTTTTTAACTCGCTTCACTTGATGTAGGTCCTCCTATCTTGCCTCATAAATTTCATGTTTATCTTTTTTTTTCTCAAACCATAATTTCCCATTATATTAATGGGCCACAATTTATTCGATCATTTTCCAGTTGTGGGAATATAGGTGTCCTCCAATTTGTTTTTCCTATTATTCATGCAGCAGCTATGAATATTTTGCTCAGATAGGTTCTTACTTTTCCTTTTTATGATGTTTTTTGCAGTCCATTCCATTTTTGAAGCATTCTCCCATGTGAAATAGAATGGAGAGAAGGAAGACCGTGGAAATAGAAAGACAGGAATGATCAGCATGGCTCCATATCATTGCTACAGTGAGTTGGGGTTATTAAAATATAGATAGCCTTCTAAAATCGTTTAAAATCTCTGTGAACAGCTCCATGATTTAAGCTAAAATGGTTTGGAGCATCTATGTGTGATGAACTTTCAAGGATGGTATCAGAGGGGTCTTTCCAACCTGCCCTTTGGTTATCCCATTCAAGATAGAGCCATGAGCTGGACAGATGGTGCTATTAGATCCAGCAAGGAATTCTCTTTTTAATAAAGCAAAGAAAAACAAAACAGAGAAGCTTTGAAGGACTTATTTGAATTGATGCACTCTTTAAAGAGGTACTAGGTGACATAATGGATAGTTTGGGATCTAGACTAAGGAAGACGTGAGTTCAGATTCTGAAATTTCCTGACTCTGTAATTCTGTGAGTTTGCCTCAGTTTTCTTCAGCTGTACATTGGGTACAATTAATGGGAACTGCCTCACCATAATTGTTATGAAAATAAAATGAGGATTAATGTATGTAAACAATAGCCTGTAGACCTTTGTAAATGTTGTTATTGAGTCATTTCAGTCTTGTCTGACTCTTCATGACTCCATTGGGAGTTTTCTTAACAAAGATACTGGAGTGGTTTGTCATTTCCTTCTACAGCTCATTTCACAGATGAGAAAACTAAGGCAAATAGGGTGAAGTGACTTGTCCAAGGCCACACAGCTAATAAATAAGGTCAGTTGAGTCGTCCTGAATCCAGGCTCAGATGCACTTTATCCACTGCACCAACTAACTATCTGCCCAGTTTGTAAACCTTAAAATGCTGTATAAAATATAAGAAACTATAAATAGAATTTAATTTTTTAAAAAGGCTGCTGAAGTCTCATTAATTGTATTAATCATCTGAGTCCTGGAAAAAATGCAAAAAATCCTGTAAACTTTCCTACTTGTTCTCAGTGGAGAAGTGTGGAATGCATCATACACAGTTGTTTTGTAGGTTTGTCTTGCCTTTGTTGGTTTTCTGTCTTTACAAAAGAAGGATCAATGGATATGAGGTCATATCAAGAAAATGATAGTGTAAATTTAAGGTGGCAATAAAAATGTTTAAGTTGTAAGTCAGCTTGTGATCTAGGGGTTTTTTTTAATTTTGTGCATTGGAATTTTAGGGTGTGACAATGGAAAGGAATTCTCCAGAACTCTCTTCACTTATGTAGACTGTCACCCCCATGTATGATTTAGTAAAAGTCCTAGAGAATTATCAAAATCAGAATTTGAACCCAGAACTTCTTGATTCCAAGACCTGCATTCTATCCACTCTACCTGCCACTGATGCCAGAGTTCTTAACCTGTGGTCTAGATCCCAAAGATTTAAGGGGGTCTGTGAACTTAGATAAGAAAAAAATCACATCTTATTTTCACTAAACCAACTGATGTTTCATAATCTTGTCTCCTACAGGTCCTTTTTTCTTTGGTTTTTATTGTAATCACAAGGAAATGAGATCATAAAACACATTGGTTTCTTACCATAAAGAACAAAAGAAAAAAGGGCCTGTAGGAAATATCAATGGAGCTGGGGGCCCAGTGTAAGCTCTGGGTTGTCGATGGAGAAGAAGATGCTGCAGGGTAATAATGAGGGTTTGAGAGGCCCCTCCACATATTACAGAGAAGAAGTGTTTGATTGCCTGAGGTTAGAACTGAACTCAGTTCTCCCACCTTCCCAGCCCAAGAGGAGCCCAAAAGCAAACCCCAACAGCTCTTACTTTCATGCGGAAAACCTTCTTCCCACTCCGGATGGCGTTGTCCTCAAAGGAAAACTCATTCTCCCGAATCACCGATCGGCTCTCCTTGTCCCCCGTGTAAGTAACCACGTAAAAGTCAGGTGCCCACATCTCAAATTCCCTCTCCCAATTGATGATGGTGGACAAGGGCGCACTGACCAAGTATGGCCCCTTTGAGTGACCCTGGAGAGGGAGACAATGCCCAGATGAGCTTGCCACAATGCCAGACTAGCTCTGTAAATCATTGACTTAAACTGGTAATCAGCTGATCAACAAGTATTTTTAAATCCTAGTCACTGGGACATACACAAAGGAACCTCTGAAAGTATCTCATCATAAATTCATAATCTAAGAGGGAAGATGGCCTTAGAAGTATCTAATCCAACCTCTTCATGATAACCAAAGAAATGACTTGTCCAAGGACACATGAGTACAAATTTTGAACTCTTTACACACTTATAGCATACCAATCCCA